>NC_086285.1:50439312-50642337 GCF_963924245.1 Chroicocephalus ridibundus | reverse complement strand
AATACAGCATCTGCAGAGGCGTTGTCCGCTCCCTCCTACCGACGGAGGGGGAGTTACAGGAGCAAAGTAAGCATGAACTTTCACGTGAGGTAGATGAGCCTGTGGATGAAAACTCTCTGTTATAATGGGCGAGAAATAAACATAACCAGTAAAAAACAAGCAGTACACCTCAATTACTGCCAACAAGTCAGCTCTCATTCAGCTTGGGTAGCTAAAAAGATAATGTATCTATAAGCTTGATACTGCCCAAGCGGTCTTCTGACACGTCTTCTCCTGTCCCATCCGGCACAGGCACACTAATGTCTGGGCGCTCACCCCCTCGGCGTTTCCACTTATTTCCCAATAACGCATGGATCAGCCCAGAGAGCTCCCTGTCGAGAGGGGCACGTGCTTTCCTGCAGGGCAGAGATGGACTCCTGCCCACTCAAAAAAAAAGTCTGTCTCTTATCTCCCATATTCCTGTCTTCTCTCGTCCTAGAAAGCAGCGTAGAATAGAACAGGGCATCTGCCCTCAGTAGTCACTACCAGGGATGAGCTTTCCAATTGCAAAAGTGTTTGGACACAAATCTGGGATACGAAGCTGCAAACCCACTTAACAGGCTAAAACACTGCCCCCCAAGGTAGGTGGTCCCTGACCCAATGGGGGAGGTACGCAGGGAAAAAGTTTGTGGCTGGATTCCAGGACCTAACAGCCCTACAACCCATTAACCGAAATCTCCGTGCAGATGTTCTGCTATTGGCTCTGTATATTTTAGGAGAGTTAAAGAATGCCACTACACAATCCTAAAAACACAGAAGCCTGCTTTTGAAAAAAATCCGGAAAGCAGAAGATAAGCACTCGTTATTCCAGCAGCAAAAGCGTCATGAGCTATAAACAGAATTAGACAATTATTACTGCCCATTTAGAAAAGCTACGTTTAGTCCCTAGAGACGGGGACCTGAGAGAATCATATTCAGATTCTGCTTTTCCATCCTCCCTTGCCTGGGACATCTGCAGGATTCATACGATCTCCAGCAGTTATCAATGGCTCGGGCATTCCCAGCGGAACAAGTCAGAGAACACCTACTCTGATCCGTTTGATTCCGGCTCGCGTGACTTGCTGACAGTCATACAGCTCAATTCTCTCCAAGTTGTGGCAGTTCTCCAGGTGTTCCAGAGTCACGTCCGTGATGAGAAGACAGTTATCAAGCTCCAGTACCTGCAGCCTCTCATGACCACACGTACTGTTGCTCAGATGAAGAATCCCATCATCAGTGATCAATTCACAGTGAGATAAGCTCTGAAACAGAGGGCAAACAGTTAATGACATCGCTCAGTCCTAAGTTACTCTGTCCTCTAAGCGGCAGAAGTCCTCTTCAACCTCCTACATTCTAGGGGTTTAACAGTTACGAGTACACAGATGACACCCAGAAGAGTAACAGAAGACACAGCTCTATTTAACAAAAGAAGAGCTATACTTTATTTTTAACTTTGCTCCAAAATGAGTAAAGTCCCAAACCATGCATCACTGGTAAAACTTCTGAGGCCCCTTTGCTCTCTAAGAAGGTGGGAATCCTGTTCTGATTGTCCTGCACCGCCGTTACCGATGGGTGCAAACAGCACGTGTGCTGTGCCAGAAACAGGAGACAACTTTAAAGGATGATCAAGAACATACATGAACAGCTGAGGATCTACTGACGGGAGCTACTGTTTCACAGCTGCCATGTTTTCACACATACCACCAGGACCAAGCCTGTGCAAGTCCACGCAGATAAAGAACAATCAGAGTGGACTGATTTGCCAAATCATGATTTCAAAAACCCACAAGCGCTTAACACCTCAGGCTGTGCATACAAAGGGTAATACACATCTTGTACAGCCGCAGGAGCAGGTCTGTTCTGCAACAGTCAGCATAATAAACTAAAAAATTCTGCTCCTCTTCAACATATTTTTTTACTCCCTTGAATTTCAAGAGCACGGAAAAAGTCGCAGCATCTCAGGCAGTAGCACCACATAAAGCAATTTCCTGGTTCCTTTAGGGAATTCATGGCTTTTGAAGAAGCAATGACGATGACAACAACAGGAAACAGACTTTCCTCAGAGGAGGTTTAAAAAACACTCTGTCACCAGTGAAACGAATGCTCTCGAGTCTTCTGCACTAGAAACGTGCAGGATCTGTGCTCTCTTTGCTCTCGCTCTGGGCTGGTTCCTTGCTTTATGCTCAGCCCTGTCTCTCGCCTGGGCTTGTATCTAAGTCTAATGGTGACTGGGTTTGACCCAGCATTTCTTTGCCAGAAGTTTGTTTTTTTTTTTCAGACAGCAACTGATGAAGAAACGTTTGCAGCAATCCAAAAAGGCTTTTTAACTCTGCGCAAGCTAACCAGTGCTCAAAAGTACCTCCTGCCAATCATCTGAACCAAACGTGTAACCCTTCTCTCAGTATATCACACCTACCTGCCTTTATTTCAGCCTGACAAGGAAGCCCGAGGACTACCAACCTTACCCGTATTTTACCTCAGCTGGAGTCACGAGCATTTCTTGCCTGCTACCAGACACACGGGGTCTGTCCTGCCTTTTAGAACAACTTGCCCCTCAACTTCTTTTTTCTCCTTTGCTCATCAGGATGAACAAGTAACCAAAGAGGCTGGGAGAGAGGTCTGCAGCTCCCCTCGAGTCTGCTGGGGAGCCACCTCAGCACCTTCCCTTCAGCTCCAACTGGTCCAGTTTTACTCACCGAGTGTGGACAGCTGGCAGTGACTCCAAGCGACACCACGATTAGTGCATACTGTCCCCAAAAGACAACGGAGACGAAGCGCTCGCCCCTATCAACAGTGTTTTACCTTATGTCATGTTTACATTCTGCAAGTCTATCGACTCTTTGAATACCGAAGTTCTCTCCCATACCTACTTCTGTTATGTACGTGTTCTGAGCATTTGCTTTGGCTCACAGCCTGGAAACAATCAGCAGTCGCAGGGTTAAAGAACATTTATAATAGATCTGCTGTTTCAAGGAAGGGCAGGAGGTTAGGTGAAGCTGTTGGCTACAGCAGCAGTCTGCTGGCTAATTACGAGTTTTCCGTCCCAGGAAGTAAGCAGCTTATAAAATCAGCTTTCCTGAGACACTGTATTTGGTACTGAAAGGACAATACAGGATGTACAGCTGAGTTCACAGAACTTTGTAAAACAAATACGCCAAACGAGACATACTTTGTATTAAATGATTTTTCTGACTTCATAAGCCTATTAGAAAGTGTTAATAACACGGAACCGATGAAAGTAATTACTTGAAATCTTTAGAGCAAAAAGATATGGTAAAATTCTTTTTTTTGTTAGCACATACTAAATGCTGTGCATAAATCAAATATGGCATCAAACACAGCATGACATACGGTGACAGTACGAAACAGTACAATCAACATCACTGAAGAATTTGACTGTCTCCTCGTCTCCAGGAATATTATGAGTATTTCACAGTTTCTCTAATAAGCTGAATGTACAAATATTAAACACCTTCCCTAGAACTTACTTCTTAAGTCCAGTAAGTAATAAAGCATTTGAGTATCCTGATACTGATGAAGATGTAACAGCTGGTTATAATTGGTCTGACAGTGCTTTGCTTATTTCCGCTGTCTACCAAGCCTCCAAACACCAAGAAACAAATTCAAAACTGATTTCTGCAACTTCAAAATATTTGTTTAAACTGCAAATATACCTCAACAGCCACACAAGAGTCTACAGAACCATCAACAGTACACAATTTCGCATTTGAAGTATCAAGATTACTTCACGTAGAGTTATTTGGCACCTGCTAGTTTGTTTTTCCTTTCCCTGTAATTCTCCGCCATCACCGTTCACTCACAATCTTTGAGCATGTATCCTTCCTGCACACAGGATATACGTATCAAAAAAAAAAAAAAAAAATCAGTTTTTCTGTCTCCCTTAGAAAAGGTATCTTTTTTTACCAATGCCACACTTTTGTGTCTGTGGGTTAACACACAAAGGCGAGCAAACAGGAGCAGGTTCAGAAAAATACTTTGAAATCATGAGGTTTTATGATATCTCTGGTGAAGTACTGGCAGACCTGGTACAAAAGATCTCTTGCAAGTCCTGGTTACAATTTAGATTACAATACAAAAACATGTCTGTTGCAGAAGAACAGAAAGTGTCCCATATAAATGGCTCCGCATCTCCTGACAACTCTTTGGCTTAACATTAAGAATTATGGTACAGAAATAAGGTTGGACAATTAATAAGCAAAAATAAAAACCAACAACAATAAAAAATATTGAACAAGCTCCTTTTTAAAAGCCATCTCTCCTCACGTTGCTACCTTAGTAACACTGAGCGAATAACACTAACTAATCATAACACAATTTAATTAATGAAGCAGCAAACCTTCGTTTAATCCCATCTAAGAACAGATTATAAAGATACTTGTTCTCTCAGGTAGATCTGAGGTAGTATACATATAACAAATCTACACTTACAGGACAACTGGCCCTAAATACAGGAGCTTCTATTGTCAGGACAGTCTAGTAATTTTGGAGTACCTTGACTGAAGAACAGCCAAATTTATGTCACCTGAAATTGCTTTTGATGCTCTGAAAGATCCAAGCAACCACTCCCTAGAAAACAGTTATTTGAAATACGGTAAGCAGGGTACCCCCCACTGAAGGCATCTCATTCGTCTCCAATTACGTTCAAAAGTCTAGGTCAAAAAAACCTTTCATAATTTACTATGTAAATGTAGTCCCTGGGAAAGACTGCTTGCATGCAAAACTCATTACAGAGCGATAACATTTATCTTCACTGGGTGGTTCTGTTTATTCAGTATTTGATGTGAAGTGTCACACTCCCTAAGAAAACCATTAGTGAACACTTAGGAGTATCCGAGTACTCTAAGTTGAACTAAGTAATCAAACGTGAAGGATGTTAACCATAAAATACAAGCTTTCTGGTTACTACTCACTGATTTGGTACTATTTTTTTTATCACAAAATGCATGTAAATATTTTAGGAATAATTTGCTTCTTTTAGAATACTTATGAAACTTGCATATATTTGCACAGTATCACACTACAGCAGGAACTTGTTCCAGATAGAGAGTGAGCCGCCTGTTTTTGCATTGCAGGACTTGGGTACGTCTGTGGTTTGGGGGGATGTACTACAGCTCACAAACAAAGAGTTAAACTTACCAATGCTTGTAGCTTAGGACAGTGTATAGAAAGTTGTATCAATGTGCTGTCGGTTATCTAGAAATAAAAGAAACCAAACAACCATAAGCAGCAGGCAGCAGGAGAGTCAACCCTCAAATAAGATACCTCTTTCTCTACCAGAGGAAGGTTCTGTTATTTCTGGAAAACACCCAATCACCTGTTACTCTTCAAGCATTTCCCTGTATAGGATTTCACAATAATTATTTTTATTTACTATCATAACCACAGAAATATTAGCAAAAAACCAAAGCACATCTAACTGAAAGTGCTAATGCACTGTATTCTTACACTGGACGTTCAATATTCCTTTTCATATTAAACCTCACCAAAACACATTCTTCCAAGTCCATCTTCTCCAGCTCATGGCAATTCTAAAATAGGCAAAAAACAAACAGATAAACAAAAGATGAAATAAAACAACATATAGGCATAAAAGCATATGCAGGGCTAGTAATATGGGATAGCACAGCTTCCAAGAGGAAATTGTGAGCTAAATCCCTTCAAGTATTTGATCACCACAGGACAAAAAATGGTAAAAAATTTAAAAATAATCTGCAAGCAATACACCACCGCCCTCTCAAACCTCTACGTTTCAACCTTTCTCTTACTAAGTGAAACGTCTCCTCCTTGCCCTGTAAGGTCTCAACAGTGTGTATCAGGACTCACCCACCCCCCGCTTCCCTTTCCTCTTTTGGGGTCAACCTCAATTCAACCTACGGCATCTATAGCCTGTGCACTAAAGCTGACTAATCTGCACGCAGACGATCCAACTGCTGCGTACATCAACCTGCACCAAACTAATCGGAAACACGCTTAAGCCCATAAGGAACATCTCTCTTCACCATCAAACATTAGAAAGAAGCCTTGAAAACAATTTGCTTTGTTAATGAATGTTGAAAATTTTAAAATAGTGTCCACTTTAATGCTGGGAGAAAGCTGCACTTCACATTTATACAAGCGATTTTCCTAACACTCCAAGAGATCCCTAGCAAGCTTTTAGAAGTGCTTTCAATATCTGATCATGACTAATTTCGAGAAGATGATGTAACTCTGTGACCCCGCAGCAGAACACATGGTGCCACGCCTCAACCCAAACCCCAACCCATTTTCCCACGGGCATAGGAAGAAACGGTTTAACTTGCAGCTCCCAAAAGCAGGCTTGAGGTGACTACCGAAAGCCCAAGGCTGAATGATTAGAAACCCACTGTTTAACCACTGTGGCTGGAAAAAAAAAAAACCCTTTCATTCAGACTAAGTATCAGCAGTGTAAATGAATCCTCTTCACAGAGTATTATTTTTGTGTTCAGATTTCCTAAACCAGCAAGCATACAAGTCTAACTTGAAGCACTTGATACCATCAATATGCTTACTTTACATATTTACAGCACAAATCCGGGCACAAGTGCTTATAGTTTATAATGCATAATGTCAGTATTTTTGTAACTTCAAGGTATGCTCAGATTAATCTATTATATGGTGATTTTTTGGGTGTAAATATCACGAGGGTATGTGTGATCTTTATAGGGGAAATTTGGCTAGAATACATCACACAAGTTTACAGTTATGTTAAACATAATAAATGCAATCGAAACACACTAAAAAAAAAAGAGGAGAAAAAGGTGAAAAATTCAATGATAGATGGCAAAATAGATCAAGTTGCAGCTCTAAGTATAATCCAGAAATAAAATCACTTTTTAGTCCCCTCCTCCACTGGGTTCTTCCTACTTTGTTTTTCTTCTTCTCCTATTCCTTCCCAGCAGGACTACATCAATCCACAGCTGCTCAGCAGCAATGAAAACAAGGCGAGCTCTGAACTTCTGAATGACCCTTACCCGTGCTAAAAGGGTAAAACCAGCATCTGTAAGATGTGAACATCTTGCAGCTTCCAAAATCCTGGAAAAGTTGTAAATGTTAAAGAAAACGTTAACAGAGAGAAAAGCAAATGCGTTTGAGATACAAATCTGTCTTCTGCAACTTAAAGCTCCCAATAGCAAATGTATATATATGCCCCTTTTTCATAGTAATTTGCAATTAAAAAGGTCTGATCCAGCTTATCAGAATCTTCTGAGAGTCACAGAAGAGATTAAGTTCAACCCTTAAATCTTCTCAACATTTAGCGGAAAAAAAATTATACATAATTATAGGCAGTTTGATTTCTTGTTTCAGTAAGACAGCATAATGCTTACGTTTTCTGAAGTGTTATCTGAGGAAAGATATGGGAGAATAAACCCTGAGTTTAGAAAAATGCAGATGAAGCCTGCAACTAAAACCTGGTACCTAAACACAGGGTGTTGAGAAGTCACAAAACTGAGAAACTGCTTACTAGAAATTCACTCGGAGCCTCTGCATGGAGCACAGTGAAGCAAGTTACCAGAAAGCAAGGAGCTTAAATTCTCCAAGCCCACAGTAAAAACAATTAACTACACCAACACAGCCTTACAGAAAATAAGTGTTTTGGAAAGATATATCTAACACTCTTCTGAGAGGTTCTGGGGAGCAGTATTGATAAAAAACAGGTCAACTGCCCCATACGGCACCACTAGTACAAAGAACAGGCTTCCATCCCGTAATTGGTCTTTTGTCATTGTCATTGTTTTCTTTTTTTTTTTTTTCAATTAACACTTTTTACTTTGCACATGGAAGAAGTATCAAGATGAATGAGGGGAAACCACAACACCATGTAATAAGTAGCACAAACCAAGGGCAACTTACCCACTCACCACAGCAAACACTATACTGGGGTCGGTGGGGAGGAGGCAGGGAAAGATGGACAAAAGAACCCCTAGCTGTGGCAACACTTAGAGGCATCTAGATCCTTCCACTGATTTAGAAGATCATTAGAAAGCTCTCTCTCTCTATAGAGAAAGTGCAAAGGGAAAACCCATGCTGTGTGCATCAGAAAAATACAACCCCAGCAGAGTACGGGATGTGGGGCTCTGACTAGGACTTTGCTGGATCAGTCTCTTTCAAGTCAACAGCAAGAGCACAGCTGAGGTTAGAGGTAAAGCAGCCCCACAGGATACACCCTCGAGAACCACTTCCAAAGTGCTAGACTCCAACAAGGTTCAGAAGTGTGATGGAAAATCAAGGACGGCCAAAAGAGAGGTACAAGACAGGTACCGCTTCCCAAATGGATGGTTTTAACACCTCTGGATTTACTTTCACAGAATCACATTTGGGAACTTTGTGCCCTTCCATCGAGGGCAGTTAGCAACCTACCATGAAATACTAACAGCTACTTTGAAAATTACCTGGGATACCAAACCCCACCACCACCACAAAAACACGAGTCAGGTCACATTTGTTACCCTTACTGCTTTCATCAATTACTTGCTTTAAACCCCACCTACACTTAGAACCATTAGATCCCCAACCCCATTACATTTCTGACTTTAAAGGATGGGGGGGAGGGCAGAAACGACATACAGAGTGTGCTGAATAGCAGGGATGCTACTTACTGTACCTCTGGGTGAAAAGAAGAATATGGAAACAGAGGGGTAAGAAAGCAGAAGACTAGCAGCTCTAGCTTTCCTGAAACTGGGTGTGCAATCAGTCAGAAGAGCAGGATGGGGAGAGCGAGCTATACATGCACACACTGCATCAATCAGGCCCCAGTATGAAAAACAGGTGGGAAGGCATCGGTCAGCATGAAAATGAGCAAAGTTCTAATTTTTGCTTTGTTTTAGTGATTGTACTTAATTACAGAGGCCCCTTCTTTTTGCCAGATACAGCTGACATTTATTTCCCATCCAACAATTCATGACAAAGTACCTAGCGTAGGAGCTGGTGAGGCAAAATGATATCGGAGAGTGGATTCCCCACTCTTATAAAGCAATGTTCTCTGAGACAGACCTCACAGCTGCATTTGTTGCCTACAGGTGTCTTTTGGGCACACCTGGAGTATCTCTGCACACAGCACCTCCCTACTCTTGTTGAATTAGCAGCAGGTGGGAGAGAACATTAGCGGGGTTAAAGGCAACGTGATCCTAATTTTCACAGCCCCGCTTAGACAAAGACATTCCTGGTTCATGGGTGCTTTTCTCGATAAGCCTCACCAAAACACCTAGCAGTATTTTAACACTAAAAAGCTTTAAAAGAGAAAAACAGCACTTAAATGAGCAGACACAAAAAGGGATGAGGACGTGTCTGTATCTGGAGATAGGGAGGAAAAAAAACAGCTGAAGGGAGCTGGACAAGCTTAGGATTTCTTTTTCAAGGAGATGGCATTTGTGAGTGCATTTAACAGCTGCAGAAGACAGTACTACCATGGAAAGCAGCTTAGTAGGATATCCTCAAAAGCTTCCTAACAAGGCCAGCGCACCCAACAGAGGCAGGGGAGTTTTCTTTCATACGCAACACTGAAATATTCAGAAGGTACAAACAAGTGTGGAATTACATTTACCTTTGATTTCCAACAAAATTTTTATCAAGTACTTCTCATACATGATCCCAAAAGTCTAGATGTAACCACTGTATCCTCTGTCCTTCCATCACACACTCCTCTGCAGTAATCACTGCAAAGGGTCATTTTTTTTCATTATACTGTTCCTCATTAAAGGAGAAGAATGGCAGACGCCTTCCCCCTCGTGGCACAGACGGGGGCTAACAGTTTACCTACCAAAGCCAAAACAATTCCTGATACAGTTGTACTGCCCTTGAAAAGACTTGCACAACTAAGTGCACTTTAGACCTCCTTTTATTTCCAATCTGACCTGTGAATTAAGTGAATGTGAGAAATCGTGCAGAAAGACCTGTAATACCAGCACAGCTCTCTAAGGAACACAACTAAGAGTGTCAGAAGACTCCTAAGTCCCAAATATGGGCACACATAAGCTCTTGTAAGTATGAACCATTACATGAAGGGGGCTGTCACTCTGGAATTGTCTTAAGGACAGGTTTTCTATAGTAACAAAAGCTCTTTTTCACTGAATCTGCTAAAGGAACACTGCGTGACAGCATATTGCACACTGGCATTTGAATGTAGCTTCCCCTTATTTTTACAATCTACTTTCCTCCATTTATCTGTGATTGAAGTATAAGAAGTTGCAACTCCTGCATGTTCCTGTCATAAATGGAAATTTAGTGTAATCCAAAATTTTTTTTTGTTTTATTTAATTTACCTTAATTAATTTACCATATTAGACCTTACAAGAAGTATTACACGTCTCTACAAGCGAAGAGTCGTTGTATGACTGAGCTTCATTATTAAAGCTGAAGCTGTCCCCACTTCTGAGAATACCACCATAACATACATGTTAGTGCAAATTACATCAATGTAAAAGTTTATATTTTTTTTAACTCATGAGCCCCTATTACTCAAAATGCGTCCCATAAATATCAGTCCTCAGTGCTTGCAGAGACATCAGGACACTCCATATCAGAGTTTAAGAATGTCAGGATGTACTGCAGAGCATATTAAAAATACATTTATAATAAAATTTGTAACTATAACACTCAGGTATGATTTAGCTGTTTTTTACAAGACAAATGACTGCATAAAACCACATCAGAGTACAAACACCACAAGGCACAACACAATATGGATATTTTTACCTTTAAAAAAAATAATGAGCTTTATATCTTTTCTTCTGGCTTGTAATTAGTACCTAAAATACTTAGCTAGAAGCACAGAATTGAACTGCTAGGTTCAACGTATGTTATTTGTCATACATTAATTCTTGTTTTTCCAATAAACAGAGGGCTACATTCATATGCTAGCTACAGAGGCCCAGCCCTCAAGTTCACGTTCAGCTGGTACTTCTAACTTAATTTTTTGATTGCAAAGGTGACGCAAACAATACAAAGCTAAATTAAACCCGTGGATATCAGCTGATTATCTTCAGGAGTGAATTCCTTAGATCAGGCCAGTAACGACATACTCACAACACAACATACAACACGCTCGTGACATACTCACTTCAGCCTTGGACAGTTTAGACCAAGTGCTGTGAGAGAAGCATCTGTAAGGTTGCTACAGCCTGAAACACAGAGCGACTGAAGTCTATGACATCCTCTACAGATTTTTACAATGCCTTCATCTGAAATTTGCTGCAACACAGAAGAAGGTTGAAGTTACTTTGCTACCAAGTCACCAGCTAAGAACAAAAATCGAGTCATATTACTCAACTGTTAGTGTCACATTATATATAACCATGGCAACCTGTGGATTTTCAACCAAAAAACACTGTTGTGAAATCATGTTCATTGGTAACAATGAAGAAAATCAACACACACAATTCCTACTTATCCATGTATTTTTCCACAGATCCCGCGTACTGCTCAAAGGCTGTGTGAAGCACAGAGTTGTTTGGTTTTGTCTTCCTTTTTCACTTTGCTTTTGGCTTTATAATTTTCAAAAAAATTTTTTTTGTTAATTGTAGTTGTCACTGTGTGAAACAGCTTGCTGCTTTTATGTTTGCAGAGTTCAGGTCTTTCATTCCAGTGACTGTTTAAGTTCAGGAACAATGCAAAAGAGAGCTTAAAGCCTAACAGCAGGAGAGCTAACTGCCTATTTTGCACTGGAGCAGTAGAACCCAAGGGTAAAAATCCTTCACTTCTGGATAACTTCCAAAGCAAGAGTTACAGGTAAACAATTAGATATAATCCATTCTTTACACAAGATAAATATAAAAGCCAGGTTTGCCCTACCCTATGCAGCTGAAAGATTTAATGCAAAACAGGGATTTTCATTTCTCAAAATTGTTTTGTACTAGATATTCTGAAAAAAAGTAACTCTAAATTTGGGATATGAATAAAAAAGTTTCCTCTCTGAAACAGGAACTATAAGAAATAGCCCCAATGCAGCTGCACACAAAATAGCAACAGGAACTAGGTTATTGGGTGTGTGTGCAAACATTATTTTGTTTACAGGTCTTCTATTCCAGAAAAGGTATCCTCTCCTCCTCCCACTCCTAATTCCAAGAATTTAATTTTTCTGCTGAATGACTAATTGTTCATGGTGAAACAGGCTATTTTATTCCCTGGCCTAACATTACTCTTCCAATGTTAACAAAGACTTCTACAGTATTTTGAACTGAAAATACACACTCCTTTTACAAGCCACTCATCTAGGTACTCTAATACTACTATAGCATATTTTTGAGGTTATTAGCACAAACATTACCTTTCACGGATGAAAACAGGATGAGAAATAGCAGTAGCTCAGCACAAAGAGAGATCACCTTATGCCTCCCCCTCCCCCAACCCAGCACTTTTTAATATCAGTGGTTTAAATTTGCAAATCATTCTGTCAAATAAAAATTATTCCAGACAGAAAACTAGGAGTCTTGTCTTCTTTTCATGGATCCAGAAGGATCTGCATCATCTACAGATAAGAAGATATTTTCTGGAACTGTTTTGTTCCCTTTTAGAGATACTTGTGACACTATTAGTGGGAAAAGGAACTATTTTGGAGGTAAGGACCACATAAATTTTATGCTGCTGCTTGAGACGGACAAAACCCTCATGTTATATGTGAAAATTTTCCATTCTGAAATTGCTTGTGATTTCAACGCCTACATCCCTCTCAGGAAAAAAAAAAGTACCCAAAAAATGCCTGCAAGTCACCCCCAGGGCAGGGGGGCTGGAACCCGATGATCTTTAAGGTTCCTTCCAACCCAAACCCCCATTCTGTGATTCTGTGAAGTCGCCAGTTTCTACACTGTAAAGATAGTACCTTTCAGATATGCAGTTTCCAGAGTTAAAATCAGTTCATTTCATAGCTGCCTGAGCTGGCCTGGCATTTTACAAGGTCCATAAAACAGAGCCACTAGAATTAAAGCGTGGATCGTATAAAGCACAAGGAGACCTGCTGTGTAAAAATCAGTGCTAGCCCTTTGATCATAAAGAGCCTGGCTGCTTCTGGAAGCATGCTTCTGAACCACAGCAAGCAGGACACATCTCCAGTGAAATAAAGCTTTAAAGCACACGTAACTAGGCAGGACACACAGACTAGCAACTCAAAAAATTCAAAGGGAAAAATACTTTCACTCATAAAGGGTTTTTTTTGTTTGTACTTAATATCTACGTGACAACATAGTGGCCAAGGTAAAACTCTGGTATACTTCTATGTCAATGCCCCTTTCAAGCAGGAAAGATCGTAACTGGTTGTCATCAGACCTCTTCAGAGATTTCCACAAAAATAATCAGAAAAGGCCAGCCATCATGTATTTCATTACTCTCAGGTAAAACACAACAGAAAATAAACTTTGGAGGAAGAGGAAAACCACCTTTTATTGCTACCTTCTAGCAATAAAACTGTAGAAAACTTTCCAAAAGTAAAAGAAAATAAAAATCTAGCAGCTTCATTATCCAAAATTTGCATGTCAGAAATGCTGAAATTCTAATTCATTTCAACATTTTCTAAGGCTTATTTACAGGCAAAAGTGACTTACATTTAAAAACAAAAAGATCTTTTCCATTCCTGAAGTGTCGCATCAGAAACAACAAAATATTAAATATAAAACACAGCAAATCTAATTTTTGTGTACTTGCTAAGTAGAATTAAAAGTACATGAATGATCCCCAGTCATTTCATTACAAATGAATACGTTCTTCCATTACTCTTGAAAAAGCATGTCCTTCTCCTGCTACCTAAGATGTTTCTGAATTGTTTTCAGTTACGATGCCGTTACATTTTACTCTCAATTATGTAGCCCAGAATATGGCTTCTGCTCAATTAGACACCTTAAAATTATGAATAGACCAAAATGTTTGACCTTAACGGATGGGAAAACAAGAACTACATCTGTAAAACTGCATGGTTTAGCACATAAACAGTTCATGAGATTTGAATGAATGCAGTTAGTTTTTACTCTAGTGCTTGCTACAGTTAAAAATAAACCAGCTCTCCAAATCCACACTCAGCTGTAGAAACAGCCAGCTCATTTTAAGACCTTTATTCCACACAAAACTCTGTAAACTTATTTAAGTGTGTAGCAGATCAATTCATTATCATTCAGAAAATGTTTTTTTGATTCTTAGAGAAGGTACCTTTTGAAGCTTCAAATACTTACTGTACAGGATTGCAAATTCAGGATTACAAGTTCATGACAATGATTTTGAATGTGTTTCAATGCTTCATCTTCTAACTGTATTTGACGATTAAATCGGACATAGGAAAAGAAACAAGAAATTAAAAGCACAGCAAAGCAGCCCAAAGAATGTACATATCTTGTAATATTGAACAAAAGACTATAACAAAAATGGTATTTTTTAATTCACGGAGATTTCAAAAACCCAAAATAAAATTTTATTCCTAAAGGATCACCCAAGTGGTTATGTACCTGTGTGCAACCTCTAAGAAATAGAGCTTTTAGTCCACTACACCCTTTCACCAGTGCTTCAATACCATCCTTCGTAATCTGATCACACCAGGAAAGATTCAAATGTTCCAGATTTCTGCAACCCTCACTGGGAGAATTAAAAAAATACATAAAGTTAAATCCAGCCTTCAAATAGTCATAACAGTGGGAAACCCAAATTAAACACACTGTTAGAAATTAATGATAGCCAGTGGACTGTGCCAGGCCTCCACAGAAAAGTCATGAGAAAAGACCACACACAAACATCATAGTCTACACCCAAGAAGTGCTAGATACAGGATATAGTCAGTGCTGATACACAGTATTAAGGTTCAGCACTGATTTTTTTAACTTTATTAAATGTTGAACAGCTCTTTAAACGCTTTTCTTTAACACAAAACACTGAATCTTCTTACCTTAAGCCTTTCAAAGAGCTGTTTGTGATGGCTACACAAGATGTCAGATCCAGATGTTTCAGTTTGGAACAGAATCTGCTAAGACTGTAACACGTGCTGCAAAACAGCAGACACACTAAAAATACCTTCAGCTACTTCTTTTTCCAAATTTCTCCATCAAACAAAAAACCCCTTTGACTTACCTGTCAGTGATTTTTGTGCACCCATTCAGATTTAAGTGTTCGATGTTTCTACAGTTCTGTGCAAAGGTCCTAAAACAGCAACAAAAAGCTGGAGAATTAATATAGTGTCACAAGTTGTAATACAGTCACTAGAGTGCGCTCTGTCCCCTACCTCTTTCCATCTCAGTCAAAAAGCTTAATCTTCAAGCCACAGAGTAATTACAAAGTACATCTCAAATACATCTGTCTCAGTGATTGCTTTTTCCTTTTGCTATTGCAAGTTTCTGTCTTGGGTAACTCCTGAAACCAAGTGTTATTCCCCTCTCAAAAACCACTTGAGCAAGGCGTTTATTTCTGTCATATATAAGCCAGAACTGACTTGCTTCAAATGCCTTAACGAAAAACATTAAGGGCATAAACAGAAAGGTTTAAATATCACATCAGTTAAATATTAAGCTGGTGGGGAGAGTTTTTGCACATCTCATTACTGAAGCCTTTGTAGGTCTCACTCAGGAGCTCGCTCCTACATCAAATGAAAAGGAACATACCCTGCGCAATACAGGAGTGGGACCTAAGCCTATCAGACTACCAGTGGAAAGCCCTGAGGTTTACAAATTAGTTATTTCTGATTTTAAAAATTAAAACGCATCTGTGTGCAGTACTGGGTATGAACTCTAAGGATGATTGGAGCTATTTTACTGCTAAAAGGCTGTATGTATCATCACACTAATTACCCAGAAGGAATACATAAACTTTCTTTTCATCTCTGCAGAGTAATATTTACAGCTGCACTGCATTTCAGAACACTGTTTTTATGCCCATGTTTCCTCCAACTGCATGGATTTTATTGGCAGGGGTGGAGGAAACACACAAAAACAGTTTTGTCTGGAGGCTTGCCGTGGTTAACATATCCGACTACACACTCAGCTGGTAACAACTTCCTGGCTCTCCAGTGTGGATTGAAAACAATGGAAAAAAACCCAGCAAGCAGTTATACTGGTGAGAGTTTCCACTTGAATTCTCAAAACAGCTATTCCAAAATTCATGTACTGGAGGGGAGATTTACAATCGAGACACTCTTCAAATCACTTGGAAAGACGCTACACTCTGGGATAATTTACAGGAACAGCAAACTTTGCCTCTGAGATTCAAGCGTGGGGCATGTCCTGACAGAGCTGCCACAAACATTTAGTACTTACATAGCCAATACCTACTTCGATAACTGGCTATTTTTAAACAAAAGTTGATGTAGAAGAAGGATAAATAAATAAATTAATATCACCCACAAAACCAATGGATCCAGAAACAACTCAACACAAAAAGCCTGATAGAAAAAGTTGCTTTCAGAACAAGTATCTGAAAATTAATGGCACCTTTCTCATGCTAATGTTTTTAAAGTCTTAAAGCTTATGCATTTATCATTCATTTGGTAATGTCAATATAACCTGCTTGTATTTCAGAGGTGAATCATCTTCTTTCATAAAGCGTCTTAGATACCACCCTTTGCACCAGTTAGTTGTTACCAATGCATGTGTGCACACCAGTAACACGCTGGTAGCCGGTCTCAGCTAAGCCTGTCCTACTACCTGCCACCATGACTGGCTGTATCATCCCTACAACGTACACACGTGCTATGCACTGAACTGCTCTATACTTATTCTAAGTATCTGTTTACTAAATATATCATTATTTAAAAATACCCCACCCCCAGCCCTTCCCCTCTTCTCACATGCCACTAATACCTGAACCCACTTAGGATTCTTGGTCCTAGTCACAGCCCTCACTGCAGTCCCCTAGCCTTAGTGATGTGAAAAGCACAGCTGGGAGCCTAAACCAAATGTGAAAATGGAGTTACCGGGAGGAAAAAGGTTACCTACTGTTCTGACTCTTTCTTCCTACGCCCTTCTTATTACATCCCCCACTACCTCCTTCCCCATGGTAGCTGCTGCCTCTCTTGAAGCCTGCCTTCCCCCTCCCCTCCATTTCTGCTTTTGCCTTCCCTGCTGAGGACACGGGGATCATCTGCATGAACACTCTGGGAACTTGGGGGAGCACTGCAGAAAGTTAACTCTGGTTGGGGCTACCGCTTTTTTGACAGCAGTTGCCAGTAATTTGGGAGATGGCAATAATATGCACTTTCCCCTGAGAAGGCAAGACTGCCTGAAGGTGGCGACACACGAGGTAGCAGTTAGGGAGATGTCCTATAGGCAAGGAAAGCTCTCGGGAGATTTTCGGGTCTGAAGCCCATTTGGATTACTAAAGCAATCTATTGCTTAACTAGTTGCTGGATGAATTTACTCTAGAGACAAAAATCAGTGAATTAGTCTTATAAATTTTAGAAAGAGTTAAAGGTCCCAAGACACTAACTTAATGCCCAGTGCTTAAGAAAAATTTTTGTGCTTCTATTTTCCACCTAAGAATGGCCACACTATGTCAGCCTGAACACCATGCGGCCCAGTCTCCTGTGGCAGCAGAGGAAAGCATAACAACTGCAAAAAGCCATATCCCAAGGCTTCCTCCAAATATTCTTTCAGCCCTGAAGTGCTTGTGGCTGAGGGACCCTTCAGCTGGAGGTTTAAATACTCAGTGAAATATCCACAGAGGAATCTAGCTAAACAGTTTGCATCTAGAAAAAGCTTACCTGGATTCAAACTGTTTTTTGGGAACAAATTGCACAGTTCAGTTTATATATTGTGTAACGGGCCACCTTCTCTGGTTAGAGACTCCTGAGATGTTCCTGTTGCCTGATTGTTCTTATAATACAGCAAGAAGAGAATCTCAGGCCTTTCCCAATTTTGTAGGCATCCAACCACATCAGTCTTTACTCTTCCTTCCATTGCTAAGGGTTACCTCTTGTCCAAACTAGAAGACAAACTATGAACCGACTGACTACTAATCCTGATGAAACTGTAGCTGTAGGATGCCAGAGTAAAATAAAAGTCTGAAAACATTTTAAATGCTTGAAAATGGAGATATAGCAAGATAATACTAAGAAAAGAAAAAGACATATTTCTGAAAAGCACAGTTCTCATTTCTTCGTTTGTTTCCAGAAAATAACAGTAGCTATACTTTGATCTCAAACTGATGTCTCGTTTAGTCATTATGAAGGTACTTAGTACTTACTTAAGTATCCCATTTTGATCATTAGACAGTACTTAGAAATCCAAACAAATATAACAATAATTGCTTTTGGTCTGGACATTAGGAAATAAGTGATGTCTCAATCTAGGACTTTACTTACTTTAAAGAGGAGTCTCCAACACCAAGACATCCTCTCAGACTAAGTTGTCTCAGGAACCCACCACACCTTTTCGATATATTTTCCACAACACGACCCTTAAACCAGATAAAAGGAAGATTTTGTTGAGTTTTATTCTGACATAACATTCTAACAAAATTTAAAATGCCAGGAGTGAAGACCAGCCCCAGCTACACTCCAACAGAACTACACCTCTTTGAATTTCTTTTGCTACTTTAAGAAAAAAAGTTACCTGTTGAGAATCTCCACTCGAAGCGTTAGTCAACTCAAGCTTTAGTTCTCTCTCCCTTTTTTTAGTCTATTACACATGACTCAAGGATTTGTCTCAGCAAAACCTACCCATTAAGACTGCTAAAAGGACCTTCAAGTTCTGTCAGATGTGTAGGGAACCTGAAGAACTGTCCCAGAGGTGGAATGGGAAGCATGCCCATTCTTCAAGGATGACAGTTACCACTACAACACGTTAAGTTTAAATTGTCCATGAAGATGTGCTTCAGCTAGTTTGTCACTCTGAACTACAGCCTCTGTTAAGTCCTGTTCTACAGTCCCTGCTGTAAGGATTTACCTCTGCAACTGAAGGGGCTTGAAGACCTTGGCAGGAGCAGCCACTTTATTTGCCTCCAGAAGATTTGCAGGAGATCACCTGCCAGTCTTTAGAGTCATATATATTTGGGCGTCTCTTCCTAACACTTGGGAATTCCAAAGGACTTCTCACGCTGTGGAGTTTACAGACTTTATATCTCATTATTTAACAAAAGCTGAAGCACAATTTATAAACAAAACTTCCTACTTAGCCCCAAATTTTCAACAAAATGCTTTTTATTTACATCCTGAAAGTGCCTTTTGCTGTACATCAGAAGTAAGCAGAATAGCAATGGCATGATACTTCTACTATTCAATCTGAAAGTAGCATTATGGACAAATGTTATTTAAACAACTTTGGGGTTTTTTTCTGGGTAGGAAAAACAAGATAAGATAGCAGAAAGCAGGTGGCCACTGCAAAAACTGACTAGAGATCACATTGTGTCTAATTTTATGGAGGTAAGGTAAAAATATTCAACGCTGATTATTAAACAAACAGGACTAATACCTAACAACCCCTTTTATTTTCTTCCCCCTCTCTCTTTTTTAAAGAAGGAGTACTTATAAAATTACAGGTCAGAGGATTTTTTTGTTTGTTTTCCTCTCTGTAACAATTTTGCTGAAACAGTAAAATGTTTCTTACATTTTGTTATTCACCTCTACTACCAAAGTCCTGGCTAGCACTATGTGAAAATATTTTCTTACCAGAGCTTGTTTCGTAGTCCATAAGTGACATTATCTTATCTCTCAGAAGTATTTACACCAAAACAAACAAACTTAAAATCATTATGCAAACAAAATTAAGTACTTTTTAAAGTGTTCCAATTAGTCAGAATTATTTCTCAGAGAGGCCAAATACCTTTCTTATAAAGTCCTCAGTGAATAATATATAATGCAAGTTCAATCTACATTGCAGAAAAAAGCCAAGCCCTAATGCATTATTCAAAGATAACAGAAACAAATAATGAGATAAGTTTTCCCAAACCCATGTATTTCTTTAAGCATGTAAAAAAAACCCAACAGGCAGCATATTCAAAAAGACAACTTAAGTGTATTCAAATGTGTTTCGCTGTGTGAATAATTCAATGTCACTCAAAAAACTAGTTCTTCAAATTACCTCATCTTATATTTGGTTCCACATACCAAGAAAGTCTAAGGCACATTTAACTTCAAGAAGATCTTCACAAATCTTTGTGACAAAAACGTAACATTTTTCCTTTACAGTTCCTCACTTTATTCTCCACGACATGGGATCTTAAATATGGAAAATTTCACTACAAAACTTAATCTTTCATTATTTGATAGTCTCAGATCAAGTACTGCTTGATGCTATGTGAAACATCACCAAACAGTACAACGTCCAACTGAGCAAAAAGTTGCCAAATACAATTAGCAGCTTGTACCTGTCCTAAACGTATAGGCAAAAAAAAAAAATAAAAATAATAAAAAAATTACTAAAACAGCTGAAGAAAAAACAGACTTCTTAAACACAAGAGTGTATCTTGTTCAAAACTGCTTTATATAATAATTTCTGGTTTAACATATTCTTATGAATAAATTTAGGGGGTTTATATTACAAATGTACTTAAATATAATATACTAAAGTAACTGAATTGCTCCAAACCACAATAGCTTCTTATAGCAAAAGTGGATCATAATTTAATTTCATTCCTTCTCCTGAATCCCATGCTACAAACATAGCATCTTAAAGGGCAACATCACTACGTACAATGGAAGAGAAGCATATCGAAAACATAAAAATCCAATACTGCGTTTCTAAATAGCAGTAAGGTTTCAGACACAGAAAAGGCTAACCAACAGAAGGACCACAGACACATGGGGTTTTCTTTGTTATTTCTTAGAAAATGAGAAACACAAGCTTTTTTAAAGGCAACTGAAAAGATTACATTAAAGCTCCAAGTCTTCTTAGACACACTTAAATAGAGGCAGATGCCAAAATCTTTCTCCTACCTCTGTAAGATCCTCATGTTTAACATCAGTATAGCAGAGGAGTTGGCAATAAAATTTTAAAAGAGCGGTGAAAAAAATTTACCCTATATATTACTGTAAAGCTTCAGGAACAGTTTGAACCACAGTTAGCAAAATATACCAAATGAAATCCATCTGGATTTTATTCATGCAACTAAGCAGCTAAAACATAAAATCCAGAAGCAAATTCATTACTGTATTCTAAATGTAATTTGTACCATCAAACAACAAATAATAAACCAGTTCAGATTCAATTAAGGAATTGTATTTCCCCGTGGATTTTTGTCTTAATTTTCAGATGTCATATTTTATTTTGTTATGCACATCTATGATATCATTATTGCAGACATGTTTTTCTTACGGAAGACAAGCCTGCCCTAATCCCTTCATTATATGCTGAAAAAGACTTTAATCCACATGTACCTGCATTTCAGGCAAGTTTCAAACCATATAAATCAAATGTTCAGAAAAAGGTAATCAGATACACATCAAATCAAATCTAGGCAAGTCAGCAGTAAGAAAAGTTGTTCAGCATTTTATTGTTTCCATCTCCAAGTTCCATAGCCAAGCGTCCAGAGAGCTTTCAGCACTAGATGGCACCCTCACAGAGAGACTCGGGACCAGCAACAAAATTATCCCCTAGATCATCGAAGTGATTCGGGGGATCTCACTCGGTCCAGAGGCACCATTTGTACCTTTACTTTCTGGAAACGAGCAGCTTTGAACTTCTAGAGACCTGAATGTACATGGATATATGCAAATTATCTGATACATAGCTGGCAATCAACATTGAAATATTCATCCAGTGTAAAAAACGGCAAATTCAGAGTTCTTATTCCATTTGGTCCTTCACAGTATTATTATCTTGAACTTTAGCCTTTAAAACACGTGAACGTGAGTACAGTCTATGGGATATTGAAAATGAGCTATGCTCTTGAACATCACCATAGGAATGAAAAAAACCCAAAGATACTAACCTCTATATCCGTTTGAAAGTTAAAGAGGTCTATCCTTTGCCAATTGCTTCCATCCAGAGCTAAAACATTCCATGCCTACAGAAAACAAATACAGTTTGTTTATTACCTCCATTGCCTGCTCCCTTCATTTGCCTCTCACCAATTCAAAGATAACAAACTCAAATATAAAAAAGTACCATTTCTGGTAGCGTTTTTCAAAAAGAAATATAGTCGTAGATATTAGTAGTCATACAATATCAACTAGTTAAAAACATAGAATTTGTGGAAATGAATCTCCAATCTCCTAAATGGATTACCCTTCAAAGGATAACTTATGCCCATAAAACATGCAGGAAAGCAAGAAATTAAAACGTAAAGAACATAAATGGACAAATTTATCCCTCCATTTTTAAAAAAAGCTTTTGTAAGTTTGTCTAGTAAGTTACTTTTGCTAGATCTATATAGAGAAAAGTAACTGCAGATGAGATTCTTTCCAACAAAACCACAGTTCCTCAACCTCACTAGTTACTATTCTGAGCGGAACAGAAACCTTTCAGAAAACTGCTGACTTTCCACTGTTAGAATCAGGCCTTTCCTTTACACGTGCTAAGTTACATGTATGTGTCTGAGAGTTTGGTCCTTCACTGTCGAAGCAACAGTTGTGCAAAGTAAAACAAAATAAAAAAGCCAGAGAAACATAAATATAGTCAGAAAAACAGGGAAAAAAAAAAGAATACTGCGTCCAACTGACAGGCATTTCTAAGAGAAAAACACAACTTATTCAATCACCTTGGTTTTTTTCCACTATATTCTAGGCTTTTGATGAAGGTTCCAAGAAAATCTGGTATTAGTTCACAAAACTTACTGAAGTTGAAGGCCAGAGTGATAAGGGTGTAGGAATGAAATTGCTACAGGCTTAATTATACATTAAATCAACAAACAAAAAAATCCAATGTGAAAAAATCACACCAAAACCCAATCATCATTAAAAGAAGGAAGAAAAGCACGAAATAAAAGAGTTCATTCATTTTGTATCAGAATACATTTCATTGTACACACCTGATGTAGGAACAGAGTATTTTCATTTTAATTCAAGAAAAAAAATAAATCAAGATGAGCTAAACATAAAAGCTTACTAAGCGTGCTTTCTCTATTCTTCTGTGTGCCTTTTTCCCCTACTAGTAGTCCATCTACTTAACACCTTTTGTACTTGGCAAGCAAACGATGGATATACTTCTTAGACACATGGTGTACATTAACCGAACTACATGGAATTTTAAGCAGAAAATGCGTCTGAAAAATAGTGTTATACAGCCACATGTTTTATAAAAAGCAAATGCCATTATGCCAAACTGGGCTTAATCCTTTCTCCAGATATAAGGCTTTCCCGTAGCCTTCACACAGAAGTTCAGTACATAGCAAATAATTCCACATCTGAATGCAAAACTGCACCCACTGTTTATTTGTTTTAATAAATAAAGAGGCTGAGAGAACAATTTGATTTTTTTTGACAGGAAGCAGATTGCCCTAAAGCCCATGATTTGCAAGTAGTTAAGAAAATAGCTTCCCAAAGAGCAACAAAAAACCCCAACGGAAATACATACCTTGGAAACTTGTGCACATCGACACAAAGTAACTATGTCCAAGAAAGAAAATATTCTAGGAAGAAAGGAAAAGAATAACAATTAAAATGTTTTATTATAAATTCAGACTGATATATGGATTCACAGTTCTTTCTGTGGAAAGACACCAGTTACACAAGAGACAAGTTAAATGCAATTATGTTTTACCAAATTATTTTACTTATTGAGACTTAATGAATAATATTATTGCTATCATCTAAAGACAGTCAATACCAACATATTAGAGTCAGCAGGTGCTTCTTCTGAAAATCTATTTTCTGTTTCCTCCTCCTTACTACCCAAACACATATGAATGATAACACATTCATTCTTCTTCTATTTAATTCAGTGAACTAGCTTACATACCTTTAATTGTGCTACAACTGAAGAAATAACTTACACAAATCGGGTGAAGATTTCAGAGGCTGACGAAGAGTAAGAGATGGAAAACAATATATAGCTAAATCCAAGTTCAAGAATCTAAGTACTAACACAAGGAACAGTGACACAACTTTCTAGAGGGGTTTCATAGTGATTACCAAGCCTAACGCTGTCAGTATCTTTTTTTTATTTACTCTACAAGAAACAACTACAATTCAAAATTTACCATTGCTATTCTGATCATGGAACCAATTCCTCAAGGTTGCCAACTCTTAATAGTTTCCTGAAACAAATTTTTCACTGTCAAAATGAATCTTGCTAAACACCACATCCAAACAACAATGAAACTGGTTCAAAGGCTGTTCTCAGCAACAAAACAAAAAATTAAAAAAAAAAAAATCATTACCTTAAGCATAAAATACAGATCCTATTCCAAAATCATTTTCTATTACAGAGAATGAAAGACATGAAATATATGAAAGAGGTCACTGTAATTCACTTATAAACTGTTACCTGCTCACCAATGAACTTTTTCAGTCATCAAAACACTGAACAGTAATAATAACAATTTCATCTTACAGTGAGATGTTAACACTGAGAAGAAAACACAACTGGTAAGAGAGCCTGAATTTAATCATGTAAAATTATGATTACTATTTTCCAAGTGGAAAGTGGAGCTAGAGCTCGAAATGGATGCCTACATCTTAAGGGTTATGATTTTTAGCTGGTAAGAGTGAAAAAATGTAATGGAACTTAATGGAAGTACTTCTTAAACATACAGCCTTCTGGATCTTTATAATGACCGCTACAGATATTAGTTTTCCAATATTTCATTAACACATGAAAACACTTTCTCTTTTTCACCATATAGTAATATATTTTCTCAAAAAACTATTAGCCATGCAAAGAGGACAGACATTCTCAGAGGCTATGAAACAATTCATGAAACCCTGTAATAACACTTCTTTTGATAGCATCTATTTTGTCATTTGAACATCCATTCGCAGGTTTGCCTACTTCAAGAAACTTAGCAGCATTTCATACACAAAGCACACACTTAATGTGCTCAGCAAGACTGGTGGACTGTTCAGATGAGCACTGAAAAAGTTCTCTCTTAAGAGCAGCATTTATACCAATGACCCACCATGAACCCTCTTCTGAAGGCACCTTTTCCCCCCACCACGAGGCAAACGACAGAAGACAAGAGCGCGGAGATTATGCTACAGAGCTGCAAAAGCTTTTTGGCTTGTAGAAGCCTGCTCATAGTAGCGCTGTATGGGTGGAATCAGAGGGTTATCTTAGAGCTACAGAAGCTGAAGCACAAAAGACAGATTTCTACATTACTGGTAACTAAGAAAGGAAGGGTTGTGACAAACCATTTCATGACACAATAGTCTTGCCTAAATGAAGAATGTGACATGCTTTAGAAGTGATGTATCAAGTTCTACTGAAATAAGAAATAACAGAAGGAATTGTAAGATGTTGAAGAAAGGGTATGTATGAGTTGTCTGGCAGTCTGTCTTCATGTTTGATTGTTTATTGATGTTAAGAGATTAATGTTGATGCGTGATTTCTGCTAAAAAAGCAAATTAAAACCAAATGCAGAACAGATGTATTTATTTTTGCTCCATTCTGTATGAAGTGACTTTTGAAAAAGTCAAAAACTAAAAGTGGTCATTCTATGTTAAAAGGAAAAATATTTATGTAAGTGTAAACACTCATGATGAGTTTTAGTTTTTAATTTGTGTTCTAAAGAAGGAACTTTCCTGCAAGGCAGCCCAAGCTGTTCCCATCAAAACAGATAACAACATTAGCATGCATTATAAGCCAATAAAATCAGAATGACTATTATTCAATTACATTCTATGATAGGCAAGAGACACCAGTAAATTCTTCTACAATTCCCAAGAGTCATTTTGCCAACTTGCTTGAAAATATTCTTTCCACACTTTCATATTTTTTTACCCTCTATAGTACAGTTTTACATGCAAATCACTAACACACACTTGCTTCTCTACTCACAGTCCTGCAGAACTACTAGCAAATACTTACCAGTCAGGGAAACTAGCCAACAAGACACAAGACACTAAGGTTTAAAGTAATTTAAAGTTTTTAAAAGACTTTAAAGCCTTTAAACGCAACCAACAAACTGAGATGGAGACAGCAACACTGACACTGTCAGTTATCTGTCAGTGTCAGACACTGACATCGTCTGGCACTTCGGGTGAAGGACTATGTCAGCCGGCATTTGTAATTTTCAAAAGTGGAAAAAACTACCAAGTAGGGCAGCTGATGGTTGTATAGCACTTCTGTCCTCTATGACCATAGCTACGTAGATGGAAGCTAATGCAGCCAGCAGCAGGATTAATTTCCACTTAAGTCTTTGGCATGGATTAGTACAGGGAAACTGGAAATTAATAGATCCACAGTAAAGTTTAGGATCATCTGTTTTGATTTCCCGTATCCCAGGCTACTAAATTTTCCATAGTTATCCTGTATCGAGCTCAAGAAGGAGAATCTGCTTACCAATAATCGGAGCTCTTCAAGACTTTTCATCCCTAGGCACATACTCCTCTGGACACATGCCTCCTGAGTTTGGCCTTGGAGATCTTTCAATTTTAACAGTATCTGCAGAACACACGAGCTTCATGCCAAAGGCACAAAGGGTTGTTCAAGCTCACAGTTCCTCAGCTCCTTTATGGTAAATTTGTATTTGGCTAAAGCCTAACTTCCAGAGAAGGATCTAGTCTTGATTTGAAAGCCTTCAAGAGATGGAAAATCACCACCTTCTCTGGTAGTTTGTTCCACTGGTTAATCACTCTGTTAAAATCTCTGCCTTCTTTCCAAGGTGAATGTCTGACTTTCAGCTTTATGCTTTTTTTTCTACTTTTCTTCACCAAATTAAAGAGTGCTTTAGCAGTTAGTACTTTCTCCTCATCGAGTTTTAAAGCCACTTATCATGTCATGTTTAATTCTTCTTTTTAACAATCTTTTTACTTTAGTTCTTTAAATCTCTTCTCTGCACATTCTTCATTTTACCAATATTTCTTCAAACGTAGACAACAGAAGCGTGTATAGCATTAAAAACTTTATTAATATCAACAAAGCTGTACACAGACATAAAGTATGATTTCACCACTCTCATTTTCAGAGCCATTTCAGGCCACTGTAACAGCCTTTTTGACACAGCATCAGAAAAGAAACTTATAGCATCTTACCTATTTCACACTCACATCTTCTTCCGGGACTACACACTCCAGGCATTACCTCTTTCTGTAACATTCCTTAGTCCTGCTTATCTAGTCATGTAAAATTGATCTGTAAAAATAATCTTGTTTCAACACACCCCAATTTATCATGTTATTTGGACTTCCTTGGGAGAATGCCTTGTCTTCACAACAGTTTACCATTACAGTTCTTTTTGCGTCATCTGAAACTTTTATCTTCAGAAGTAACGATTTCCAAAACATTGAATTAAAAAAAAGAAATAAAATAAATTGGGTATGCTGTTAATTGCTGCAACACTGTTAACCAATCCCAAAACCCTTTAATGTGCACTGATATACTGTAAAGTGCTACTTCTTAAAAGACAATGTTAAATGCCTGAGTAGATATATGTAATTTTGGTTGGTAAAGCAAAGCAATTGTTTAATCTCCAAGAATGATACTGTCCAATCACTTACTTTCCACAAAACCACAACAACTGTCAGTTATATTCCTTTTTCTCAATTTTCTATCAAACAAATCTATGGTGAGTTGGTTTTTTTGGGGTTTTTTTGGGGTTTTTTTGCCACTGCATGCTGAATATGAGGCTGAGATTTCTGCTAATCTCTCCCTTGCCTAGATAAAAAGTGTTGCAGTCAGGATTCATATTCTTCCAGTCTTCTGGAATGTTCTTGATACCAAAGACTCACCATAACTCATCATAAGAGGGCCACAGACCTCCTAAGTCGCCTTTTTACAGCATTTTCACTGCAATTTATATGGTCCCACCATCTACAAGAAGTAATCATTTACAATCTCTATCATCTTCCCATCTATTTCCACACATGCTTCATTATTCCCATGTGCTATACACACTGTCCTGTGTCTTTCCAAACACAGAGATGGCTGACTCCTAGTATTTTGTTTCCCTCCCCATGGAGCCATGGAAAGAAACCGCTATTTCTCAAAACCCCAACATTGTACAGTGTGCCACCTACAGAGCGAGAAATCAAACTGTGCAAGAGTGAAAATGCTTCTCACTTGCGTTTGTAAGGCCCTTCCAAATTTGATCCCATAAGGAATAAGCTTTTTCAGGACTGGCAATCACTCATTTTAAGTATTTTGATAAAATACTATATGGATTGATAAAAAGTGGATAACAAAATGCATAAAGTAAGTACCACACACATACTGTGACTTCCTGGAATTTTTTGCCCAAATCCCGAAATCTGGCATGACAGAAATACCTGATAAGTTCTAAAAAGCTTCAGCAATAACTTAAGTGAGGATTTTTTTTAGTAACTGATTTGTCAATGGAATTCTATTACAGAACTTTTATTTTTAATCTCTTTGAAATTTATAGTGGTTTTGCACACAAAGAATGGTGACCCTGTATCAAAATGAAAGCCAAAATAACAAGGACAAGACTGCAGATCACCTAGATAATCTGCTAAGAAAATCATGTCAACTTTACCACACCATCCAGTTGTTATAAAACAAGCACATGAGATATTTGTCATGTCTCCCCCATTTTAGATGATGAACTTCTTAAAGAAGGGGCTTCATTATTGATTTGTACAATTCCTTGCATAGCAAACCTGCTCTCATGAGTCTTTTATGTGCTATTAGCATGTAAATGCAATATGGAAGAGTAAAGCCTACACACATGAAAAAGTATCACAGAGAGACAAAGCACAGTTTTCACAGACTTGATGCTCCTCTTTTACCAGGTTTTTCTCAGAATTTTCTGGAAGAATGCCCAAGCATACTCTGTTAACAAGGGACAAAGGAAGAGAGCATCAGCCACTCTCAGTTCTCTACTAATCACGTCTGAACACACAGTCGCAAAGTCTCACAACCACCACAGCAGCTGTCTTGTATTTCTCCTAAAACATCTTATTCGATAAATACAAAACTTTATTACAATTCTTTATATGTGGAAGGTTTCCCTTCTTCCTTCATCCCCCAAATTTACTAAACACCCTACTGAGGTGTGAGGCATCTCACTGATAACTCTAGTCCAGCAGTATGTACAAACACTACAATAAAAATATTCAGGCCAGAAAACACACAGATAAACTGAGTAATTCGTAACCATAATCCGTAAAACTAGAATTTTGCATGCATAAATTTTTATCTATATCATTAACCTAACAATGCTAGTATTGGCGTACTTCCAAACTTCACCAAATTTGCAGGTAGGAACCTGCTCCATTGGTAAATTTCGGTAATATCCCATTCAATAAAACCACATACTAATACTTGTCTTGGAAATGTAAATGGTGAGGAATATTTAAAGCTTAACAAGTCTGCCTATTTTCTATTTAAAAAAAAATAAAAATGTATCTTTTAGCTCATTTCTGTCAGGCTTGTTTTCAGCCTTTTGTGACATGCTACTGACAAACACCAATTTCTACATGAAGCACACATCCACTGACTCATCTAACAGGTGAATTATGACCTTCCAGGTCAATTATTAAAACAAATCCCTTTTTACTAGTGATGTGCTGCTTTGTGAAGTAAAGCACTTGAACTAGAAACTCTGTGAGACACTCCAAAACTTTTCTGTAACTGTTATCCCTTCAATTTCCACTTTTAAACTACTCGGGCTAAGATGCCTTGCTCCGCAGATCCACATAGCAAGTCTTTCAATAACAAACGTGGCACCAAAACCTTTCTTTACAAGCCAAACCTCCTTCTCTTTTGCCATGATGCTTATTGCTACACAATCCTTACATAAGTATTAGCAATTGTAAAAGAACAGGCTGTGTACAGGATGCCTAACATCTATTTTCAGTTAAAAGAGAAGTCAGCTTTTTCTACAAATAATCAACTCTGTTGGATTCATTTTGTAGTTACAAGACAGCATCTAACTTTTTATGGCCTATACATTACTTGCAAGACAAGTGGATCATATCACTCCTTAAAAAAAAAAAAATAAATTTTACGTATTTGTAGTATGACCACTTGTAATACAACAATGCATTTTCAGTACCTAATCTTCTTAGTATCTGAAACAAAATGCACAATGATAAACTCAAGAAGGGCCTGTTCTGTTCAATTTACCGTCAAACATACAGAACACAGCAAGTACATTACATGGTAATTTCTTTTGCAGCGTCAATTATGTAGCTAACAGATACAATTACATTATGAAATCATAGAGTAACTGTAGTCTGAAAATGAAATCCAGAAGATAGTACATGAATGCATCACTCTTGCATCTTTGATTTATATTTACTCAGATATTATGGATGTGTAATACAACTTAAAAGGTCATTTTTTGTAACCTTGCAGAAGTCGAGTTAAAGAACCAAACATAACACTTACATACAGTAAGCAAGAAAAGTTCAGCCCATTAAACAGATTTTATCTAAAGTTTCACAAAAGGTCAGGTATACGCTAGATTCAGTTTCAGCATCCTTGCTTAGCTCTGTTTTGCTCAAAATAGCTGGTGACCTAACAATTTTGAGCAATCGCCTTATTGCATTACATTGGTTATCCTTATTCATATAATAGCAAGACATAAGAATCTTAAGCAGAAAAACTGTAACAACTGTTATTAGAAAATAATCTTAATATTTAACATAATTAAGTCTAATAATACTGGTTCAGAATCTCACTGCAGTGCTTCCAAAAGGGAAGCTGAAGTAGAAAGCTTCAGAATCCTTTCTTTACTATGACTTTTCTGTCTCTTTTTTTCTTTTTCCTTTTTTTTTTTTTTTTTCAAATAAGAATCATCCTTCTCCTTTCCTAAGGCAGTATTCATTACAGAACAAATACTATCTTTCAAACAAAAGGATGAGACAAGTCATGTGCTTTACCTAGAAATGAAGTGGTAAGAAGCTAAAAGGACTCCCAACACCCCCACACTCACCCTTCATGCACATCAACATCTCCACAACCTCCTTCATGCCTTCCTAAAATTGGAATATTTGTAGAGGGGGATGATCCAGATTTCTCACTTTAAAAGCCCCCTGGATTGTCCCATTTAATCCCTTCTTGTAAGTGCTGCATAAGCTGCCTGCATGTTGCACCTCATATGACTCCCTAGCTTCATTAACAGGGTTTTTTTTAATCAAAGTTTTAACCATAGATGCTCTTATCTAGAGCACAGGCTTGTTTTTTGTTTTTGGTTTTTTTTTGGGGGGGGGCAGTGAGAGGCATCAACCAGTAGCCAGAATTCTGTAAAGAAAAATGGGGCTCAGCTGAAGACTTCTGATTTACAGAAAAGCATCTGATAAATGAGAAAGGAACTACTATTTATTTATGGGTAGACAGGAATCCACAAAAGGAGAGACAGCCTGGGGAGGATACCTCATGCATCTGTACAGGCTGGGGGCTGCCTGACTCAAAAGCAGCTTTGCAGAAAAGGACTTGGGGGTTCTGGTGAGCACCACTTTGAACATGCCTCAAAAGAGAATGTTTTTTTTGGGGGGGTGGGGGTGCAGATCTTATTAGTGTGTATAAATATCTGACAGGAGGGAGTAAAGATGAGGGTCTTTTCTCATTAAAGCCCAGTGACAGAAAAGAAGCAATGGACACAAACAGAAATATTAGAAATTTTTTTAACTATACTTTTTTTAACTATAAATTTTATGAAGTGATTTTATGAAGTACAAATTTGGCAACTATAACACGTTACTAAATAAAAGCAGTTAGCCTAATGATTAGTTCAGACTGGCTTAAATTGCAGTGCACAGTCCCAATTCAACCTGCTGTCCATTCCAAATATCCTACAGTCTGTTTTTTCCCTGTGAGTGAAGGGATTATGATTTGACTGTTTGGGCACCAAACAGTCAAAAATCAACTATACCCACCGCGCACACTAGTGCCTAGGTAGAGATGTGGAAAAATAACATGATGCGCTGGAGGTATGCAGCCTAGGGATGCTCCATAAACCATGATCGCTACAGCCATAAAGGTTATGGGAACTTTGGTTAATTACTGGACTAGAATTTGGTAGACTAGATCCAACCTGTAGCTCTGCTGCTGGCCTGGAGGATGACCTTGAACAAAAGACTTCTCTTCCTGATGCCTGTGCCTGCATCCGAAAGACACAGAAGCTCACCTCTTCTGTGAATATTTCAAGAGTTACAGATAAAAAAAAAAGTAAATATTGTTATTTAAACTGTCTAGCATCAATATTTAACAAAATGAAAAAAGAATTTTCTTGTAGGAAGTTAAAGTATCTTTTGAATTGTTTTTATGTTTTGATGGCACTTCTCACATGGGAATGAGGAAGAAAAACATCTCCCCCTCTGCCTCAAAGCTCCATATGAAAAGCATGACTTTTTTATATCACTGATACTTCTGAACATTTGGCATTGATAATTTGTTAATCAAGAGACTGTTTAAATAAGACTCCAGTTTCCAGGCAAATAAAGCTCTAAATGGAATTAAGCCTTCATCAGATTCTAAATAGAGGCTTAATAGCAAATAAAAGAAAAACAAAATGAAACAAAATAAACGGTAATGTATTGTTCCGAGTCACTGCTATATGCCCCTTAGCTGCTACTCCTGGTTCAAATGCTTGTTATTTACCTTTGTTTGTTACAGTATGACTAATCCTTTCTCATAAGCATGTTCTTACTGAGACATAATACCTGTTGTTGAACCAGGTAATGGTGAAGCACTCTACTTATAGGGAAATCCCAATTGTCTCCTCTTCTTCAACACCGCATACAAGAGCACCAGTGTGCAGTTTTTCCGCTTGTGTTCTTAGAGCCTCGCACTCATATTTTTAAAGGAATTTAATCTCAAACATCTCTGCCCAAACCATTCAGTTTTAAGCTTACTCTTGCATTTGTTTGTGAACAAAACCAAATCACTTAAAACATACGTAGTAGAAGATGGCAGCTACCACTCCAATTTCAAAAGGCCAAACTTAATTGATCATATAATCATTTGCAAATGTTCAGCTTTTCATACAAAGCTGGAATATGTGTATGAAGTGCTGACTGGTGAGGCAAAGAACTGAAAAATACAAACTTGCATCTGGAACTGATCTTGGTAAGAATTTTACAAGCAGACAAACAATACATGTAGCAGTGTAAAAAAAGGTCAAGGTGAGACCTTTTCTGTATTCTGAAGGGGCTAAGCTGACCACCAAGCTATTGATTGAGTCTTCCGTTTCCTCAGACAGAGCACAAGTTCTGTCCAGAATTTGAGGTAAATCACTGGCAAGTTTTAAAACCCATTCCCACTTCAGAATAATTGGAAAATTTTCTAAAAAAAAAAAGCTGAGTAATCAGAAAATTGCAACTTGTATTCTTGGTGCATATTTGTGGTTAGATACACTACCTTGTAGGCTGAAGAGTCAGAGACACTAAAGGACTCTCCATTTTAACATTAGGTAAATAATGTTAAAACAAATAAAAAGAGTACTGGTAGTGTGATATTTATCAATTGCTGCTACAGCACAAAGAATTCTGAAAACAGCCAGTAAGTCTTAAATAGTCCTGAAGAATTACAGTTCTGTTCTTTCCCTGGCTAAAGATCAAAATATTTAATCACTTTCCAGAGGCTTTATCGTGTCCATGACCTGTGCCCGCGGTTCATTCTGATCACTTGCTCAGTTAGTTTTGCGATTCCTTTTTTGGAGATAAGGACCACTGAAAATGAGTATACGAGTACACAGGAGTGAGTCTGTATTTGATATTATGCTGTTATCAGTCCCATTGTTCTTGCTTGCTTCCTGTCAATGTTAGTCTCTGTATTTCTAGTTAACAAATATGTGTCCCTTATCCTTATTTAAAGGAGTTTTATATATTGAGCAGTTAGTGTGAGATTGGAGCTGCTCTGCACTAATTCCTTGGATGGATGTATTTCAGGCATGATAAATCAAAGAACTTTATTTAGTGAAAGTTACTTGTACAAGGCACCTTTACAGAAACCATAGATCTGTGTAAATACACAGAAAGGAAATAAGTTTTACTTTCATAAGCAACTCTTATACAATCAATTCGGTTCATAATCTGTACAAATTCTGTTCATGTACTTCTATCAATTTGTTTGTTTCTGATTCTAAACAATTATATTGTAATTGCTTGGCAGACTACTATAGAACACTTGAAAGAGCTGCAAAATACAGTCTAAAACCAAAATAAAAGACTTCACGTGCATTACAAAATTGGAATGTTTTCCTGAGATTGTCAAACACTGAACAGCAGTCTTTACTACTCAGGGTGAAATATTGCCCTATTTAATTATACAAATTCTTGAAGTGGGGAAAATTAATCACGTTTGAGATGATAGATTCTCCCCTCTTCAAAATACAGTTTGTCTGCTTACAAAATTCTTACCAACTAAGAACAGTTCCAGATATAAGTTTATATTTTCAGTTCTTTGACTCACCAGTCAGTATTTTGTACACTAAGGTACAGCAGCCAAATTTTACAGCAATTATTGGCCATTTAAGTACCTACAGTACCTAGCTAAGAAATACCAATGGCATTATGACAATTTCTCGTTGCAACCTTCACTATATTTCTTTTCTATTTCTCCCACAGTTAAGCATACAGACGGTAAAGCATCACTTCAAATATACCAAATCCTATGTTTGACTTGACTAATTTTAAGCTTTAAATTGACTATTAATAAAAAAAAATAAATAAAAAAAAATTTTGGAAGCTGTTGGAAAGTCAGAGCATTCTAATAACAACAACATTCACTTATGTTTTTTTGTTTCCAATACTTTTCAAGCTCATACTGTTCCTTTAAAAATCCATTTGACTAATTTTAAGTTTCTGGTATTTTTTTCTTCTCTACAATAATGAACACACTAAAAGCTGAGCAAAAAGCAGCGTGTAGTAATAAAAAGAAAGAACAGAAACATAAAAACATATACAATAATTCATGAGCCATCTCACAAGCTGCACATTCTTGCATATAAGAAAAGCTGCTGCTAGAACACAACTCCTGAGTTCCTCTCCTAAGTTGAGTCCCTCTTTTAAATCTGACTGAGCAAATTTTGAGTTGGATGACTAGTATCTATTATACCAGTACATGCACCCCATAAGTATGGTTTATAGCAGAACTCATAATAGCTCCCATACTTGTGGTACAATTTGTGAAGTTGGTACTTTGTAGGCAGAAAGGAACTGAAAATGGTTCAAATGGCCAAAAGGAATGAACACCTCTGTTTCTGAAGCTTGCCATTTTTGTGCAAAATCTTACAGCCCAGAACGTCAGCAGTTAAAATACAAATGAACAAACATTACCTGTCCTTCTAAGTGACAAAAGTGCTGGCTACACCTCCATTTTCAAAATGTATTATTATTTTTTGTCAAACACAAAACATAAAAAAATCTTTTTGAAAGCATTCTAATATTAATTACATTCACTTAAGTTTTTTTGTTTCCAATGCTTTTCAAACTCATACTGTAGCTTTAAAAATCCATTTGTTTTTCCAGCAATTAACAAGGAAAAAAAGAAAAATATTATAATCTTCAAGGCTGTGACATCTTACTGGAAAAGTTGTTACCACTAAAATTGCAACAGTCTCTCTCTGACCTGATTTCTGATTCTTCTGATGATAGATATGGGTTTATTACCTTCAGACACCAGTGCAAATCCACAACTAATGTACTGTATAATCAAATGATCCTTTTCCATAAACACACAGGCTAAGAAAAAAAAGCTGAATTGTCTGAAAACATTTTTTAAATTACATGATTTATAATACTTCCACAGGATCCCTACTCAAACATTATACAATTGAGCATTTATTCAACCTTTCACTTCTTGTAATACATAAGAGTAGAGGGAAAAGAGCGTTCCTTGCCAACTGGAAAACTAATAGCACTGCAACAGCTAACAGGGGTGATCATTTTTCTTTTAGCTTGAACAGTACTACAAATCAAAGTTTTTAGATGCAGCCTATTTCTTCCAAAGGAAAAAAACCAACACTCCAATATTAAAAATAAAAATAAATGCCCATAAACTAGAAAAAGTTACAAATTAAACACCTCCCTCTCTCCACTCAAGCTAGTCTACCTACCTCAAAGCATAACCAGTTCCTCCAAACCAGGGTCTTCTTCAAAACCACCACTGTCCATATTAGTCAGATAACCTCTTCCTCCTCTGACCAGTTATCTGGGTCTACTTGAGAAGGAACAAATAATCTCTGTTTTTGTATCCTTTCAAATGAGCTTCCTGCCTGAGAAGCTGAGGGTTTCAGTCATTTACCTACAAGTTTAGCAGATATTCTATAGAAAATGTCAAGAGACATGACACTGCACTGAAAAACTTCCAATCTAATTCTGGTTCTGAAATAAGCAATAATAATAATGAGAAAGAGTAAGAACTGTGGTATAAGACTTATAAAGTGGCTTACTTTGTTCAACTTTAGATTATGCAACTATAGCAACAAATTAATACATTTTAGAGTGGTAGTATTTCCTAAGTCTACCATCAGAAAAAGGTTTCTCAATTTTAGAGAAAAAAAATTGGATTGCTTGTTATAGTCAGATTACAGAAGTTTAAATACTTGACACAAATGAGAACAAGGCCAATTTTTGCAATAAAAGAACTGTGTTTACATTTTGTTTCCAGATATTTGTAACAAATATTAACTACTCCTTTTCCATATGTCAAATTTTGTATTATTTAAAACAAAAGATCTGTAGTGCTTTCCAACAGTTTTTATACATATCTGATATAAGCAAGCAAGAAAACTAAGTGCATTTGATGACACTTTCAACAGTATTTACTACTCAGTTCCGGCACTATGAGCAAAATGTTTCCACTGCAACTGGTTCACTCTCCTTTTAATTAAAAGGTAGATGTCGTGGTTTAGGCATGTCAATATAGTAAAAATAATTAGGATATTAATTACACTTAGTGCAGCAATATTTAATCTCTCCTGTCATAACCATACAGCAAGACAATTTTAAAACATGTTCTAGCACAAGCATAAACTGTTTTAGGTGTTGAAAGACATCCAGGTCAGTCTTACAAAAGCATTTATGTGCAGGAGCATAAAACAAATTCCCCACTGACAATCCTTTAGACAGCCAGGTTTGTGTCCCTAAATTTTCCTAGTTATCTACACTCTGCATGAGAGCTCAGACCCACATCCCATCATAACGCTCTCTCGAAAATGCTCTGCCTCTGGCCGTGTGGGTTTGTCTCTGCAGCAGCACAATTTCAAAAGGAGGTTTACAGTGCATCTCTCCCACCCATCCCCTTCCTCTCCATTCCAAAGCCCTGGTGGTCAGCACAATATTATGGGTGTTATGAAATGTGGACTCTATTTCTCTCTGCTATAGGCAGGCCATCACCTGAATCCCAGCGTTCAGCATGAGATCATCATAATCGTCACTGAAAAAGCTGACTGTCCCAATCCAATTTCTCAGATCATCAACTCTTCTGGCTACAGCTGCAATGCTACTTTGGTAGATCACTGTGCAATTGCAAAGAGGACATATGTGCACAAGAACTAGATGGTTGGCTGAATCAGTTCTGTGTATGTTTCGCCTGGACTATTTTATGTTGTCACTCCAGCCCCAGGAAGCCCTTCAACCATGCAAAAGTCTTCTTTAGACACTGTCACGATAGTTAGTGTAGTGGCAGTGCCTAGCTGCACCACTTCCTCAGCTGGTAAAATTCAAGGTCAAGTTCTTTAAAGTGTCCTGTAGAGTAAGATATATGTTGGAATAAACATACTGCTCAATGAAACAAGCAAGCTACTCACTATATAACATTTTAAAGAACTTACCCAATTTGGTGTTGGAACACACAATTCAAGAAACTGATACCTAGAAGTTAGATGCAGGAATTCTCATAGTAAAACTCAGCAAATTAATTTTATGATGCTACTCATGTAATTAGCATAGACACAATAATTTAGGAATTTAGTATCTATATAGCTTCACAGGTATTTTCACTTTATCCTACAATAAAAACTGAGGCATACTACATAATCAATAAATAAGTTCTTGCCACAGATGTCTTTACTATCTCAGTGCATGATACTTTTCGCTGTCTAAACCACATCAACAAATTCTGTTGAACTACATAAATGGGATACTTAGCACCCGTAACACTGAAAAGGAAAGAAATTTCCACAGATATTTGGAGAGTCCTACTGCTAAAAAAGAAGTGCTTGCAGATTATGATACTGTGATAAAGAGGCAGCATATTAAACTGATTTTTATCTTGTGGTTCATGTGTGGCATTGAGTGCAACAAAGCAAAGTTATTAGAATTTCTGTTCAGGGCATCATTCAGTGACACGTCTCTTTTAATCACATTTTCTAAACAGTTCTATGAGTCTAATTTACAACACTGTCACCATATGGAATGAGTATTTTTCAACAAAAATGAAAAGCCTTTTAAAATTCAATTCCTTTAACAACAGACTGCTTCTGTAATATCACCAAGAGAGTACTGTGATCGTACAGACACTAAAAGAAGTCATAATGTTTTAAGAGCACTTTCTTCAGACACAGGATGCAAAATACCATTATTTGAGACATTCTCCCACTTCCAATCAAACAGGAAGCAATGACATACATACAAGATAACCCAAAAATCTCTTTAGTGTATTAAATAATCAGCTCAATTTTAATAACACCATCACTAAAACCTGTAATTGCACCATTATAAGTAAACACCTTTTTTTAATTTTCTTTCTTTCTTTCCCTCCCTTCAAAGAGTGGGCTGTAACAAAACCTATATGCAGGTACAGAAGACGTTGCTGGTTCAATTCCAGCTCTGAAGTGGTCACATCCAGTTGAGCAGTGTCTCCACATTTGGCAGTTTACACTTTGCTTGAAATCAACTTTCAAAAAGATGAGAGCATGAAGACATCCATCAGTGTCTCAACCGTGGGCTGAACTTACTGATCTTCATGTTGTAGATAACTCTGCAAAGGTGATCTAGTCACACACCAACAAGATGATGAAATTTCTGGCTAGCCGAATGACCATGGTAAGAAAAATCCTCCTGTTGGTTCTACTTATATAACACAGACTGGCAGTAATGGTAACAGGCAGTGCTTTCACTGCAGTGACGCTCTGACAGCTTTGAAGTTGAATTTATATTTTATTTTGCTATCACAAAGTTCATGACACAAAGAGTGTGAACTACATTAAAGAACGGATTATAGGCTCTTCAGACAGATAAAACATTGTGCAGTGTGGAAGAGATGACTACTCTGTACACCAAAGCTTTATGGACATTTTGTTTCACTTCTTTTTCTGATATGCAAGGAAAAGATTACTATTAAATGACATCTTCCATAGTATAGTATAATTTCAACACATTAAAACAAATCAAGACTAACCAAAAGATGATGACTTCAAGAATTCCAAGAATTAAATCAGGTATGTTGCTACTTATTTCAAGACAATTTAAGAAAGAATGAATAGCACTTGATAGCCTGTAAGCCACATAAGCAATATACGATCCTCAGATTTTTACTCCTTAACACATTATGTAGAATTACCTTAACAGTAGTTCTTTGGGTAGTTTCTTGTTAATAAGGGCTTCATCATTATTTGAGAAAACCTGGAAACAGAAAGAAAAAAACATCCTTTAAAAAGATCAACAAGAATAATAGCTTTTAGAGAGTCTTTTCACCTTTTACTAAGGTGCTTTATTATTTTAAATTACTGCTAATGTCAAGTTTTGAATATGTTAGTTGGTAATACTATAAAATTATTTCAATGTACACAACCAGGCCACACCCACACATACACCTGCTCTTCCCTGGTACTAAGATTTAACTACACAAAAATTAATAATCATTAAACAAGCAATCAGAAGCCACACTTATACCCCATAAAGAAGTATTTTAGGCAGTAGTAAAACTTCTAGCAATAGCAAGACACATACAAACATGCAGTATTGCAGGATCCTAAAACTGTCCCATTACAGAAAACAGAAACTGGACACTTTCCAGTTATTCAGGTCCCTTCCTTCACAGCGTAAATTCTTTAGCCCAGGTGTGTGAAGATGGCTAAATTATAATAATCTAAAGATTTAAATAATTAACTGCCACAGATACGACGGTGGCATGACAGCAACTGCTATACAAGCAAGAGAAGCACCTCCACAAATGCTACAAGAAAACCAGAAATACCTCTCACCCAGAACTTCGTATTACTAATATATCTCCTAAGAAAAAGAGAGTGGAGAAACTGAAAGAAAATGCCCAAGACAAAACGCAGGCAATACTAAGATTATATAGGAAAAAGCTTCCACAAGAGGCGAAAAGGATCAGTCAATCAACAGGTAAATGGAAACATTAAACAAAGGAGATACTGACCAGACTTATAACTTATTGTAAATATTTAAGTTTGAGAAATTTTTCCAGAGAACCACAGCAATAAACAAAACAGAAGGTGAATCAGAATTTAAGGAACTACAGCAGAGACTGGAAGAAGTCAGAGACATAAGCAACGACTCCCCCTGTAAAGAGAAGACCTTAATGGAGTCTATTTGCTGTTCGCATTATCAGAAACAAAAGCTAGAAAGAGAGATCCATAATAGCTAAGAGTTTTCTCAATGCTAAATGGTAAATTTGAAAACCACACAAAAGAGAAACATGAAACACAACTGGAAGAAATATTTCCCGTCCTTCACTAAGAATATGCTGTTCCTGACTCAATCATCAGGGTATTGCCCCTTGTCCATCCTACCACCAACACATACCACATACTTTGTAACTATTTGCTTTGCTTCTTGATTACAAAAAAGGAAGCTCAACAAGAGGTAGTTCTGAAAAAAGGTACATCAAGTAAAGAATGAAAAAAAGCTGAATATAAGCTTGGCTCTGTCTTCATAAAAAAGGGAGACAGCAGAAAGCACCCACCTGAGAATTCTGAAAATATCTCCCTAAAAACTACTGTAAGATTAGAAAACTTGCATTTCCTTCTGGCTGCCATCAACAACCCTTTTTGTCTTCCAGTATATCCCAGGTTGATTTCATGTTTAACTGCATACTACTGTTTCTCAATTTTGACACAACAACAAAAGCCACTTTCTTCAGCCACCACCTCTGTGCGCAGTTATCCACACATCTAAGAACAATAAAACTGTCAACTTTCAAAACGGACCAACAAGTTTAATCAAGATTCCTTTTCCTGCAACTGGAGCAGCACAATTATTCACAGACTAGTGACTGCAGACATTCAAAGCATAAAACACCTATGCATATACACTTCAATAAGATAATTCTGCTTCCTTCTTGGAGAGACATTCTTGGCTTTAGGCAGTTCCACATGGCTGACCATAGGTTCAGGTTTGCTCTGGTTCTGCTTTACATCCGATACCTGTTGCTGTCATTACTTTCAGCCTTTATGCCGAAATACACTATGCATATCAATGCTCGGTTTAGAACTGGCTGACTGCTTCTAAGCTTGGCAATTAATAGATTTATGAATTATCTGCATGTATGCCAATTTAATATTATATGCCACTCACTGCAGCTTATAGCCCGAGAACAATTGTATATATTGGGATAATTTTTTAGAACAGTCAAAACATAGGCCTAATTCTGTTTATTGCAGCACTCCTTAGGAGACACGTATGCCATCCTCATAGAACTTAAGATCACTAAAGAGTGAAGCAGGGAAATATTCTTGTGCATTACAGGTCAAAAAAAAAATGAAGTTGCAAAAAAAGGAAGTTGGAAGTTACCTGCGTGAGAGCACACAAGGTCTGTGGTAAAACAGGCAAGTGAACTTAGATCTCACTAATTCTCACCCAGAATCCGAACATTCAGTATCATACACCACTAAAAATCTTCTTTCAACTTAATTATTCTATAGTTGCAGATAATTCCTCAAAAGTTACATCACCTAGCACACGCTTCCCATTTATATGCATCAGTATATATTTTTAAATAAAGCTACTTTGCAGACTGCTACTAGTTTAGATGTGTGTCATCACTTTGTTAGTTCAAAAGCCGTTATTGCCTGTTTTTTTTTTTCCTTTAGACCGTAGATTCACAGATGTACAATAACATGGATATATGCTCACCGTGTGAAGGTGACACAGCATTTAAGTTAGTAAGGTATGAGCAAGTTACTATGTCATAGAATGAATCATACAATATGCTGGGTTGGAAGGGACCTTTAAGGGTCATCTAGTCCAACCCCCCTGCAGTAAGCAGGGACATCTTTAACCAGATCAGGTTGCTCAGAGTCTCATGGAGCCTGGCCTTGAATGTCTCCAGGGATGGGGCCTCCACCACCACTCTGGGCAACCTGTTCCAGTGTCTCACCATCCTCATTGTAAAGAACTTCTTCCTAATGTCTAATCTAAACCTACTCTGCTCTAGTTTAAAACCATTGCCCCTTGTCCTATCGCTACATGCCCTTGCAAACAGCCCCTCCCCAGCTTTCCTGTAGGCCCCCTTCAGGTACTGGAAGGCCACTATAAGGTCTCCCCAGAGCCTTCTCTTCTCCAGGCTGAACAACCCCAGCTCTCTCAGCCTGTCCTCACAGGAGAGGTGCTCCAGCCCTTTGATCATCCTTGTGGCCCTCCTCTGGACCCGCTCCAACAGGTCCATGTCCTTCTTGTACTGAGGGTCCCAGAGCTGGACACAGTACTCCAGGTGGGGTCTCACGAGAGCAGAGTAGAGGGGGAGAATCACCTCTCTTGACCTGCTGGCTGCTGTTCTTTTGATGCAGCCCAGGACGCGATTGGCCTTCTGGGCTGCAAACACACATTGTTGGCTCATGTCCAGCTTTTCATCCACCAGTACCCCCAAGCCCTTTTCCACAGGGCTTTACTTTAATACAAACAGCTACAATGCATGCTCAGGACTTTTGAGTATTTCGAACTACTTATCTGCTCCTGCGTTAAAAAGCCAAATCACTACAAATCGTAGCACAGACTTTTGGAAATAGTATTTTTCTACTGAGGCCAAGCTAAAAATCTAAATCTACAACCAAACTGGCAACTCTTATGGGAAAACAAGCTTATAATCTCTATATGTTTACGTGAGATATCTTTAGACTTTTAAGTTAAAGTTGGATGGACAAATTATTTTGAATACATGACAGCAGATACGACCAATATGGTTGCATTTATGAATCCCAGTTAAAACTGCAAAAAATGCAGCTTTTACTACTGAATGAGAAGCACACGACTTGCTCAGCCACACAAAGTACCATGTGTGCTACACAAGTCACAGGTGAGGCCACAAACAGATTCGAAGCCGTCTTCCCTCAAACAGTAAGTTTCATGTGTTCTTGTATGCATTAGCTATAGGTATCATAAAGTATTATTCTTACGAAATAAGAATATTTAGAAAAATGAAATGTGTCTCTCTGAACTACTGTTTTACTCTGAAAAAAGTATGTTAGTCTCCAGAGTCATGCTGCATTTGCATCTGAGAAGAAAAGAGGGACATCTTTAGAGGCTCTCCAATACTAGTTTTCCCCCAATGAAGAACAGTCATGGGATAAATAGGGTAGTCATCCTCTAGATGAACATTTGTAATGTGATTTTGAATGTGTGCAAACAGAGAGAAAAGAGAGAAGGTGCAAACAGGATAATATATTTATTCTTTGAACACTTCCTGATTATCTAAAACTTCCATAAATGAAACGAACACCTCGAGTACATTTATGTATCACCTCTCTGAAGTAAACAGTGCCATCCCTTTTATTTTTTACTTGATTTTTATCACATAACTTCTAGTCTTCTGTTTCTATTTATAAAAAAAAAAACCACCAAAACCAATCAGTCAAGAAAGCACTCCATCGCTATAATATTCTCATAATCTTGTCAAATATGATTTATTTTTCTTGAGTTACAGATAGTGCTGACAATGACATGCCCTTAAAATACCTGTATACAATAATACAAAATAATAATTAAGAATACCATAGATGTAGAAAGAATATTTCTTCTTTCTTTGCTTTTGCATTTGGTAGCAAGTTTGAGTGTTAATGATAAGGTATCTCAAACTCTAGAAAACTGTGGTTTTAACTGTATAAAAACCTGAAATACAACAGATGAATCTGTGCACAAGGAAAAAGGATAGGCAAGATTGAACATATGTAATAAATGTTACTCTAAAACCAGCTCTAAATTTCCTGTAAACATAAGAAAAGATACAGAAAATCTCTATATTCTTAAAGGAATTGCAAGAACAAACAAAACAAAACCCATGAGAGAAGACTGTAATTGCTTATTACTTGAATCTTGAGCTATTTCTTACATTTCTTAACCGACCTCTCTTGGTGGTATCTTCACTGTACTTCTGAAAGACTGGTTATAATGAACTAAAAAGGGAGTAATTCCTAAAAAAATGACCCGATACTTGCTTACACTACATTTCTTAAGCAGCTACCACTTAATTTTTTTAATCTCTTTATTGTATAAATAAAGTATCCATTGTATAAATCTGTCAAATCCAAAAAGAATACTCTTGCCAGTTTGCCTTCCCTTACATGTTATTAAACATACTAATTGCCACTAGTCCTAGAATATAACTTCTTGGTACACCACAGTTAGCTTGCCATCATTAAAAGTACCACGTATTATTCTCTTCTGGTCTAACAGTTAGTGATAAAGCTCTCCTGTATTCACCAGCATTACTCAGTTAAGAAATCTTTTCTGATGGAGTTGAGCATTTGTGTTTTACACACGGTCTGGCAAAGAACTGTAATATGCTCAAAAAAGTTAATTTTTCTCTACAAATAAACAAAGGAATATTCATCCTGGTTTATCACGCTTATCCAAACCACTTAGGAATACCCTTCAACTAGTATTTCAAGATCAAAATAAGGTTATACTACTAATTTTGTTGATAGTCTTTATGTTTTTTAATGATGCAATTTCTGTTATTGTTCAGTCTTTTATTGAAGAGAACTATTTTCTTTACTGATGAAACAGTTTTGTTAGCAGCTCAGCCATGACGGCTCAGTTCCACAGAGATATTGATGTATCTAATTTCTACTGAGATATGGACTTTCAGCCTGTCAACTTTTCAAATCCAAAGTTATTAAAAACCAGACTCTCAAAAATAGCCTTGCTTAGTAGTGTGCTGAAGTGAGTAATTATGGGAATGCAGATATGGGAAAGAGGGAAGATGAAGTCTGAGAGACCCCAAAGAACATCAGCAAAAAGTGAAGACAGATATATACTGAAAACGAGGCCGAGTTACTTATCAAGTCAGGAATAAAACTCATTGTCATTGGGTCATTGTCACCAAAGGAGACAGTAGTTTAGAATTAAATCCATACATTTCCTATGGCTGACAGAGCAAATGTCCCAGTTAAATTGTAAATATTGCCATATGTTAAAAGCATCAAGTCTTTCAGGTTTTCACTGGCAAGAACAGTATTTATGTAGTATTGTTTATACAGTAATGTGCATCGTAAGAACAAGATGTTTGAAAGGAAAATCCTAACAAAATAAAATTAAGCTTTTATTCACTTCCCTTGACATACAGAATTTTTTTACCAAACACAAACCCCACCAGCTTGCTGCGCATCTCTCCTCCTCAGTGGAGACACCTAATTGTTGCCTGTGCAATTTCCTCTTCACATTGCTACTGGAATTGCCCCTTGCCATACATCAGCAGAAGAGCCAGCACGTTAGCTTTGCTACCCCAAGCAATTCATGAGCACATGGAAGTAATGAATGGCATCCTAAAAAGCTCTCTATTTAAATACAGCAGAAAAATGGAGGAGGAAGAAGAAAAGGGAAAACAATCTTCCTTTACTATAAATTTCGGGTTTTCTCACGTGTTACGCTGTAGTGTTCTCTAATAATCTCGCTGTTAGCTGTCGCTTCCTCCAGAAATGTACAATTAATGCATTAGACTTCAGCAGACTGGCAGAATCATTTAACACCATGCAAGTAGCAAAACGTAACTGTATCTAGGCAACAAAAGGAGTGTTAGGCGAATGGATATGCATTGCCAGCAGAACTGAAATAAGTGATATTGAAGACACAACAGCTGATGGCAAAGGGCTGGTGTTAAATTAGAACCCATGGTAAAGCTTTCTGTATAATTGATAAAATTACAACACACCAAAGTGAATGTCGAAAGGCGATGCCAACTTGAACCAAGGCCGTTTACCACAGAGACAGACTGGAAAAGTCTTTTATTTCAGCACAGAGACACTATCTACCCTCCATGGTCCCAATCCTATGATCCAGCTGCTCACATGCTCCGTCTCAGGCTTTGACTTTGTGAACTTTAAAATCCCAGCCATCCTGGTCTGTCATGGTCTCTAATCTCTTTTCTCCTTGGACACCCTCTACCAGAGCCCAGGGCACTGTCTTCAGTAGGCTTCTAGCTTCCTCCTTGCTGTCAGATACCCACTGAATCTTTTGCACTGGTCTATCCTCAGGATCTTTTCTCTTCCAGCCCCGGGACAAACTAACTGACCAAAAGCACCTAACACGTCATATTTTGTTCTTACTGTGTGGTCATCTTCAACAGCTAAGGCTCACCTGCAGAGAACAAGATCAAATACACCTGGGAACATTTCTCTGTCTTTCCCTAACACCTTCCACTGACCTAGGGCTGCTTATAAGGGTCATACTGCTTTTAAAGTTTCCCCAGAAAGTGCTGTCCAATATAAAACCTGCCAGGCAGAAGCAGCTGGCCACACTGCCCGCTTTGCTGCTTGTTTTTCTTCCAGAAGAGCCATCATTCTTGTTTTGCCAGCACTGGTATTCATACTACATCATTCACATATTACTGGAGGGTATCAGTCTGGCTCTGCAAGGCCCTGTTCTCGCTGGGTGACCGATCAAGGTCATTTGTGAACTTCAGAGCTGATGTCCGTAGCTGCACAACTCTATCTCAAGGCCCCTGGCTGTTCCAACTCAACTGCCTCTTAGCGTGGGGCAGCAGGTGCTTGCAGGTTGCCTTGCCTGCTGTCTCGAGCACATCAGCTCATTCTCAGTTGACCAAATAGCTCGCATCACCCTTCTCTCTGTGTTTTTCAGTAGGGCAGTCACCTACTAGCAACAACATATATGGAAATCACCAATCAAGCCTTTTCAAGAGCATGGCTTAATTACTGCAGCCAAGGTATTAAGGCCTAGCAGGTTAGCCTGACCTGCTAGCTGAGCTGACCATTCTTTAACACAAGACTTAACCTCGTCTCCCTACAGTCACCAAAGAGACAGGAATCCTCTAAACCAGCCCCACATATTAAGTACACGTTCACATACTGCTGTCTTACCAGCACTGTTATTTAGGGTGCTGCAACACGTATTTATTTAAATATTTAATTAATTGTAAATTCTGATACAAACCAAAGAGGCACAGAACAAACTGAAAGTTGCATACATTTTTCTGTTCCATGTCAACATTTCAGACTGACTTGAGTGTGATAGTTCCTATTTTAACTTGTTAAAAATTATGAAGGGAAAATCCAATGGTTTGCAGAATTAGTGATTGACCTAATTACTTGCAGGCCTAAAATTCAGTTGAAAGATACCATTTTATCAATACTTGCTATCATGTAACCGATGTTTGGTAGCACTCATGACAGAAAACGTTAGGTTCAATCTAATACCTAACCAAAACAAACAGACATTACACTATTATTTGCAAAAAAGGTCTGCAAGTTCTGCTTCGCCCACATTACTCTGAGGCAGAAACTACATGGAAGACTAACCCTCCATGCAGGTTATGATCCACCTAGTACACACTTTTTCTTTTAAAGTATCTTGTTCTAACCACTACCAGAGATGGCAAAAAAACCCTGAACCACATGGAAAAATAAACTGCCCCTTACCTAATCTTTCACAACTGGAGACTGGTTCAGCTCAGGAAAAAAAAAAAAAATAAAAAAAAAAATAAAAAAACAACTACTGTTTAAACACTAAGAAATTTGGAAAAAGCTGTTAATTGTACCCCTGTATATACTGTAAACATACATAGAGAGACAGCTGAAAAAATAGGTTTGACAAAGCTTTATCCTCAGCATCTGTTAGTCATATACTGATTGACAAATCTTTTCTTTGGTTTGTATTCTTTTTTTTTTTAAAAAAAAAAAAAGAATTAATGACTGAATATTTCCTCTTCAGATATCCATTATTCCTCTTCTACCATTATGCACTTCCAAATAAAAACAGTACATGATGAAACATTTAGACACTATACCTAAAAAACAAAATAAAGCTTTCAATTAACAACTAAATCTACAAATAACTTTAAAATGGAGCATGGGGAAACCCGTATCATCTACTTTACAGGCTTGGAGATCAAAAGACCTGTGGCAGAAAATTAAAATCTGATGGATGAAGCAGTTTTTCACTGTAGCCCATCACGAGTGTAGGTCATGCATCGTACAGATTCTGTGCTTTCTTTTTCTTGAGCAGGCAAATAACAAATTCCTCCTTCACCAACCAAGCACAGACTCAAATGCCAATTGCAAAAGCATAAGTTCAAAACACCTGAGAAAGGTACTTTCCTTTGACCGCTCAAGTTAACTTTAAAACTCTAAGCAGAAATACTGGAATATTTTCTGAGGCAGCTTCCATCACAACATTCACAGGGACTGTGTGCTCAAATTATGATTTGTTTCATCGCAAAAATAATCCACTCAGTTTCATGCAGTCTTGTAGAATCATGCTATATAAAACACATTCTCAGACATTCAGAGCATGATACATTTCTGAAAAATCAGGCACAGAGAAAAGTTGTTGTCTGTTTGCTTTAATCCAGCAGTATTTGGTTAGGGATAGCCATTCAGTCTCAGCCATCCAAATTTAATCCACATCCCAGATTCATCAGAGCCCTTAGGAGTACACCTTTCAAAACTCCTCCTCCGAATCATCACTTCTGCAGATAGTTGTTTTTAGTGACATACATATGGCTAAATTTTATTCACCGTCTCCAATATTAGCATACAAACTAACACACTGATGGCATAACAATGGAGACCTGAAAGCCCCCCAGAGTGTGCACAGAGAGATTCTTCTGCGGGTCCATTTCCCCAGGAGTGTGCACCATTCTAATTTAGTCTGACACAGTCCTCCCTCCAGTCACGCAATCCCACATTCAGAAAGGCAATTCTTTTTCTTACTGTATGTAGCTCAAACTATAAATGAAATTACAGATTAAGTCCTTACTGCATAGTTCAAGCAAAATCCCTTCTTCCAAGCACCTGTGAAACAAAAATTTTGAGTACTAATATTTCACCCCCCCGACATAAATGTTCTACAAAAGATATATTTGAGACTTAAAATGTATAGTTCATTACAGAAATTACTCCATAGTTTCTACAAAGCCATTTCAAAGCAGTGCTTGATCTGCATCATAAACACTATGTCAGAACTGATGTTTTTTCCTAGTACTGAGAGCGTGAAATCTTTATTACGAAGAGCAAACCTTCTCTGCAAGGCAATCTCCCTAGAGTACAGAGCAGATAAAAAGATGACACAAAATCTGTGTTGCGGCTGCACACGCCATATATGTAGTGTATAATTAATAAAAGCTTTCAGTTATAAGAGACAAAATTAGGTACCTCTTCATGATTACAAGCAGCAATTATAACTGACTTCAAAGGAAATAGCATCACAGTAGCAGTTCCAAAACATCTTTTTCAAACTGTTCCAAGAAAAGTAAGAGGTTGAGATTTAGAGGAGAAACTGGACACTCAAGTAGCTGTTACTATTTGCCAAAGTTTATGGTTCATGAATTTCCGCAGAAATAAAATAACCTTAATACTTTTGCTTAAGAAGTAGATTAGAGACCATTTTCAGAACTACAAGCACACTCAGACATTTTGCCCCTTAATATTCAGATAACTACTACATAACATCAAGTCACGATATGGAAATGCCTTTCCTCTGTGAAGCTCTGACCTCAATTTCAACCTCTGAAGACAGACAAACTTGACATACTGGTAGAGTTTCGCATTTATGCAGATTTGGTGATGTCTTGTCTCTTTATTGATTTAAATTTACAGAACATACTGGTTAACCAGTTCAACAGCAACCAAATCCAATGAAAACATAGTTTACTATTTCCTTCTGCCTGAAGGAGAACACAGGAAAACACTGGGATAGAAAAACAGAGTATACCGTAAAGCACGGCCAATATTTTAAGGGTAGCAGCTTGATACCAAATTTTAAGTACTTTCTTGTGGGCTACACAGCAGCAGCTTGTGGTTCCAAGTAGTCATAAATGCACAAGCCCAGAAAAGGGCACATTTCCAGTTCCACTCCTCCTCTAGCATGAGTGCAGTGGATCATCCAGGCAAAGATAACCCAGAGGAAATCATTCAAGAGACTTGCTGTAGTTGATTGGATCAGCTGAGGTGCCCTTGCATTTTAAGCAATGCAACTATTATTGTATTTCCATTACCTTTCTGTACCCAACAGAAATTATTTTAGCCCATTTAAAGGCTTACATTCATACTGAAGTTTTGCCTTTTTTTTTTTTTTTCTCCTTTTGGGAGGGGGATGGAGCAGGTAGACGATAGGAGAGAGGTCACTGGAGTCAGCAAAAATTATGCATCATACAGATTTTGTGCTTTCTTTTTTTTTTTTTTTTTTTTTGAGCAGGTAAATAACAAATCCCTTCTTAGGCATCAGACACTCAAATACAATTTGCAAAACCCTAAGTTCAAAACACCTGAGAAAGGTACTTCCCTTTGACAATTCAAGCAACTTTGAGACTCTAAGCAGAAATACTGGAATAGAATCTAAGGCAGCTTCCACCACAACATCATTCACAGGGAATGTACTCAAATTAAAACTAATCTCATCACAAAAATAATCCATTTGGTTTCATGCAGTCTTGTAGAATCACACTATAGATGCAATTTTTCAGATATTCATAGCACAGTACATTTTTTGAAAAACTAGTCTGAGAGAAAAGCTTGATCTTCACAAACTACTAAAGAAAAATTTTAAGCTCAAGAACAACTAGTTTAAACTTTGGTACAGACATACAAGTAGTATCTTGATCCTGAAAAACAAACATGGAATTGACAGAGGAGATACCAGTATGCTGAGAATTTTAAATCCATCATTATACTCCTTTAATGCCTTATGTGTACCTTTTTCTGTTGTAACAATGGATAAAAACTTCCTTCATTTTTAAGAATGCAAATCTGACTTCCACCATTTACAAGTCACTCTGCGCTTACAAGTTTCCTTCTCAGAAGCTTTACAAACAACTAGAATATCCACCTCGTATTAAAAGTTCAAGTGGAAAAGCTGTTTTGTAAAAGCTCAGACAGCTGGAGTGCAACCCTACCACATTCAGATCAAGTCACCCAAAATACATAGCTCAAGTATGATCAGAAATTGTAACAGTTTTTGCATCCTGCTAAAACATAAAGAGAAAAAAAAATAATGAAGAAACCCTTAGAGTATACTGATCACCTTCCTAAAAAGGTTATTAGAAAGAATGCAAGTGAATGTTGTGGCTATTGTCTAAACTAGCTCCAGGCTACTGTCTGAACTGTGAGGGAAAACTCTTTGGTTTCACAGTTTCACCTGGTTTTGTCCTACTTAGGATATTGCGTTTATGTGTATTTCTGATTCAGTAGGAATACCACCAGAACTATTGCACAAGTTGATAACAATTTGTATGAAATTAGTGCAGCTATTCTGATTTCTAATTGACAAAACAGCTGAAGTACTGTTAATGTGTAGCCTTCTGCTGGCATTCAGATTGATATTGTCACAGTGCCAAAATTAGTACTACTTTACTACAGTAACCTAAAAATAGTCGCTATGCTTCAATGAAAATCTGACTTTTATTTTAAACTTTCCACATCTGCTAGCCCGATGTTATCCTTAATTTCAACCAAGATGAGTAAATATTTCAGTCTATTGTCAAAATAAGCGAGCAATAAGGTAATGGTCCTTCTGATTTGTAAGAATATTGATATTCCCTATACTATACTGGTGTTAATCTGACAAAATTAATTCCTTCCTCACCTTTCTTGAATTTTAAACTGTGCAGCTATGGAGAATTAAGACGGAAAGAACAACCTAAACAGGACTATAACACAGAGCAATTCGAGTATAAGCATTCATTGAATAAAATATCTGAAAAATTGGAAAAGAATTTAAAAAATTACACTATTTAATCCTTTTCTTATCAGCTGTCAAGTGCAACTAAGGAACTGCCCAATCTAAGAATCTGCACAGGAGCAAGGCTGATCCAGGATAATTTCTGAGATTTTTCCTGTGCAGTTACAGCAACAACAATTCAGTGTTTCTTTTCAGATTCTGTCTGCTGAGTTTAGACTGGTAAAGGTATCTAATCAGGAATGTCAAGATGGACCACGAAGGAAAACTCCATACCAGGAGTTTGGTAAATGGAAAATATTTAACTATATTGCAAAATAGTTTATAAATATTTTGTTCATTGTTTTTCAGTCTTTAATTTTTCCTAAGTTTAGAACATGATATAAATCCGTTTAATTCAACTGACATTTGAGATACTGTATCTTCTCTGATATGGAGTAAGATGCGTGACGGAATACTAATATGAAGTAGGACATGTCATTAAGTCTCATTGTAATCACTTCAACCAGTGCTACACCATCCACAGCCTCATTCACTGATGTTTACTCTTCCTTGTAGCAACAGATATATCCTAAAACCTTTTCAAACCAAATCCAACATGATTCTACATAGAAGCATACTGCAATCTCACACAGTCTATACATATTTTTATCACATCTCACATTTTAGTTTTCAAGGTTGTTTTGCTTCGGTTCAAAACATACAGGCTAGAACCGGGAAGGAACAGAAGGCAAAGTGCAGGAGAAGAGTGAGAAGGGACATGAACAAGCCTTCATGCAAAGAAAGAAAAGTTGTAACACCACAGGGATATGCTCCTTCCCTTTGTAAGGCTAAGCACTCCCTCCCCTCTACTTGCTGCAGGAAACCTACTATCATTACACACACATAAATATAAACATAAAGTGATTTTCTGCCTTAAAACACTGTGTGTTTCCCCACCTGTGACAGGCTAGCAACTGTGCCTTCTTCCTGTATAAAACTACCCCTGCAAAGCAATAAGGCATCAGACACTTAAATGGTAATTGAAAACAGGGATCATACCAATATCCTTTCCAAACATGCCTTGCCTGTCCCTACTCACTCCCCCTTACACGCCTTGTCATCTTCCTTTAACAAACATCATGATGCACCTCTCCCCTGCCACTCGCTGCGTACACGTACTGTATCACATCCCCACATACTCTCCCCACAGAGCAAACCTCAACCACTCTTCCTCCTTTGCCGCACCCTCCACACACATACACTCCGTGACACACCATCTCCACACAGATGCAGCAAACCTCATGCCCACCACATGCATACCACCAATCTATTATCTTTATAAATGCATCTGTGCATACACATAAACCATCACAGCTATGCATACTTACACATATAAGCAACTGACACTCTATACACACAAAATACCATAACCTGTATCTGCTACATACATATAGAAGTACAGATAATCCTTGCCACACCCATAGCATACATGCCTATAAAAATATGCACATATTATGCCACACCCAGTGTTCACTATATATATACACACACAGACACAAGCCCAGACACCAGGAACAGACACAACTACATACATACGATGCCATGTCATGTCCCTGCATACAACACCACATCTCTGCCACAACACAAATACACACATACCCAAACCCCAAATTATAGCAGGTACATACACACACACTGACAGAGGCACGTTATGTTCACGCCCTACCGTACATCTGCTATGCACTCACATCCCAGGCCACACCCTGGCTTACTGCACATGCATAAGATTACAGCACAGCACCTCACCCCTGCACCCCATGCATCCACACCGTAACACCCCACTCTGTGCACACACACACACACATTAGCTTCATCCCTACTTTATACAGGGGGGCCGACACACCTCTATCTCGCCCCAGCCGCTTTACACACCCACACATTCTCTCCCCTGTGTTACACAGGGGCACAACACACCCCCTGCCACCCCTGACCTGCTCTACACACAGGCAGGCTCCAACCACGGCGTTATACAGGGCGGCAAGACACCCCTCACACCTCACCCACAGACACGCAGGCATGGCCTCTCCCCGCCCGTGCTACAGCGAGGGTCAACGCAGCCCCACCTGCTCTGCACAGACAGACTGACAGACTGTCTGTTCCCCACCGCTACGGCGGGGGCCGCCACAGCCCCCGTCCCCATGCCACGCAGGGCCGCACGCCCAGCACCGCAGCCGCACCGCCACGGTGCTCGCCCGCCCCCCCCCCCGCGCCCCGCCAGCCCGCAGACCTTACACCCGCCCCGGCCGCCACCCTCCCCTCAGGGCGAGGGGCCCGCTGGGCCCCGCATCCGCTCCACACGGCCCGGCTGGCACTCGCTCCCCGCGACACCGCCCGCCCCGCCACCTGCCCGCCCCGCCTCGCCGCCGCTCCCCGCCCTGGGCCCCCGAGCGGCCGGCCCAGCCCCCTAACCCCCGGCGGCGGCTGGCCGGGCCGGGCCGGGCCAGGCCGGGCCGCAGGCTCACCATGGCAGAGGCGCAGCGGCGAGGCCGGTTGTCCTGGCGACGAGGAAACCCCCGCCCCCCCCGCCGCCGCTGCCGCCGCCGCCGAGGAGGGCGCCAGGTGCAACGGCTGTGCGCGCGCCGCCACCGCCTCTACCGCCGGAGCTGGGGCGGGGGCGGGGCCCGCCGGCGGCCCACGTGACCCGGCACCGCCCCTGCGCGGTGGGGCCGGGCCAGGCCGCCCCGCCCCCGCGGCTGCCGGCCCCGCCCTCCTGCCTCAGGTGGCGGCGTGAAGCGGTGGGGGGGGCACGGCGACATGGCGGCCGCGGTGGGGGAGGTCTGCGGTGTTCGCCAGGGGATGACAGCGGCGGGAAGGGGGGGCGGCGTCGGGCAGGGCGGCTTGGCGGGTTCCGAGCACGGTGAGGGAGGGCTGTCGTCCTGGCCCGGCCCCTCCCGCGGCTCTCACGGAGTCATAGAATGGTTTGGGGTGGAAGGGACCTTGAAGATCACCTAGTTCCAAGCCCCCTGCCATGGGCAGGGACACCTCCCACTAGACCAGGCTGCTCAAAGCCCCATCCAGCCTGGCCTTGAACACTTCCAGGGATGGGGCATCTACAGCTTCCCTGGGCAACCTGTTCCAGTGCCTCACCACCCTCGTAGTTAAAAATTTCTTCCAGATATCTAATCTAGAACTACCCTCTTCCTGTTTAAAACCATGACCCCTTGTACTACCGCTACACTCCTTCATAAAGAGTCCCTCCCCATCTTTGCTGTAGGCCCCCTTCAGGTACTGGGAGGCCGCTTTAAGGTCTCCCTGGAACCTTCTCCAGGCTGAAGAACCCCAGCTCCCTCAGCCTGGCCCCGCAGGAGAGGTGCTCCAGCCTTCTCATCATCTTCATGGCCCTCCTCATGCAGCTGCCTTTCCTCCCAATGGGAAGGGACTGACAGCCCTCACCAGCCGGCCCTTGGGATTTAGAGTGGCCTGTGAAGCCGTAGGCGGCACAGCACTGGTCTTCCCTGCATGCTCTCCTACAAGGTCTGGTGGGTGTTGCCAGTGCAGGTGTAGCTGCCACCTCCTCCTGTTTGCAGCCTGGGATACCGGGTGAAATGAGTGCCGGCGACAAGTTCAGTCCCAGGCGCTGCTTCATGAACTGGAGGGGCTGCGACCATGAGCGTGCGATCGCTCGTGTCGCACCCGTGAGGGTAGATAACGGGGGATGCTGACACCTTAAGTTGCTACAGGAAAATCCGTAAAAGCTTGTCTGTCTGAGAGCCAAGCGCTTTAAAGCGATGCGTGCTTGTGAGTAAGAGCACGGCTTGCTTCTGCAAGCGCTCTGTGTAAAAGCGCTGTCAAAGCCAAATACAATATTGTTAATAGCACACTTACAGGCTACATCTGTTCAGCTGTCACAATACCGCATGCAAAACCGAGAGATGGGAAAAACTGGGGAGAAAAGATTATCCCAGCAGGTATTGTTTTCTGTTGATTCAGTCCTTCAGACTTCTAAGAAATGTAAGTGGCCATTGTGGAATAACAGGAGTTTGCTATTTGGAATGGGCTGCGTTCATTCCTTTCAGGAATGAAACATTCTGGTTTGATTAAGAGTAAAAAATAGTTTCTTACGAAAGTGTCCTTTCTCAGAACCCGCACGGAAATAGTTGGTACATGCACATACCATTTGTTGGCACATCTCTGAAGCTACTGTCTTATACTCTCCAGATTTTGGACAATGACCCGGTTCATACAGTTGATCCGGTTTGTATAGTAGGGAAGAAAGCCTCAGAAATGTGAAATATGTATAAACAATTTAGACGTGTTCAGCTGAATTGCAGAAGGCCGACTAGCAGTTTCTAAATTCTATCGGCTCACATTAACAACAACAAAAAAGATTATTATCACATGATATTTTTTTTTTTAGTTCAGTGCAAATCTCTGGACTCTATTATAAAGATAGTGACAGATTTTCTGATCACTACTGTAAAAAGAAAGAAATTTAGGGAGCTAGAATCAGTTTGAGTTGCAGCAACCTGAAGAAAAAGAAAAAAAAAATATCTCATTTTACAAAAAGAAGGAACATTGCAAAAATAATAACTGTGTTCGATGAAGGTACATCGGACCTTATCGGTTCAGGATAATTAGCCCGATTAGGATCTGTCTGTGCAAGGGAGTCAAGACAGGAGGCAAATGTGCAAGTAGACTCTCAGTGGCCTAATGTTAGCTCTCATTTGATTAAAAACTGTGGAAAGGAGTGGAACATTACAGACTAGATTTGAACCAATATTTTATGTATTAAAAGACTTCAGGACAGAAAGCTCTGTGTTTCATCCCCCAATAGAGAAGACAGCCTCATATTTGCCACCTGTGTATTTGTTTAGGAGGTGAGAGTCTGAAATCCGTATCTGTGGATCTGGACCAGCTAATGGTATTATAGTGCTGCATCACTGACTTTCTGGACTCCTTTTTCTCTATGTTGTGGTATCACTTGAAAATTCAAGAAAAGCTTACTCAAAAAACCCCTCTAGACTGGCTTGAGTTTTGTCAAATAGGCAGTTAGTTGCGGGAATGAGACTTTAGAAATGTGCGTACAAAAGTGTATACATCCTGGTCTGTCTTACCCATTGCTTGTCTGCGGAATATCTCAGTATATACATCTGGAGTGTTAAGAGAATATATACATGTTTAGTGTCCTGTTTTCAACCCATCCACAGCAGTATTGAATGATAAAAAATTTTTCATCCCAAAATTCCTAACTAGCTCTAATTTTAGCGTTCTTTTAAAATCATTAGTTTTTTAGGTAATACCTTTGCACTGGTCATTTTAGAATGACTGATTAAGTAAGTTATTACTGATGTCTTTTCATATTTTGTGAGCTGCAGAGCTCTGTTTAACAGCTTGACCTTTTAACTTGACTGTCTGGGTTGTTCTAGGCTCTCATTGAATGCTGACTCAATTCCTTTCTTACTTACCTTTTTACCAAACTTAAAAGAAATGGAAAATAGTTTAAATACTTGTCATAGAAAATGAACAAGTGCCACCCATGAGAGGGTGGGTTAGTAGTGTGATTCTGGAGGTCTTTGCTCTTGCTAGGGCCTCCAGGCTGTTTGGTTCCAAGGCCCACAAGTGACTTTCGGATTCCAGAAAGCCATTGCAGAGACTGAGTAGCCCAGTGTCTAGAAAGGAGTTTTGTTTCTGGATTCCACCCATTCATGCTTACCCCAACTTCACTCCATAACCAGTGACCTTTTCCCCATGCATGTTATTACGAAACAATGCCAGGCTGCAGTAACTGAACCTTTTCAGTGCGGGAGGACACTTGCCATGCAGCAGCTTCCTCTACAGTGGTCCTTTGATTGCTGGACTCCCTTGAATCTAGAAGTGGGTCAGTATTCCTAGCAGTGGGCATGTGCTTATAAATCTATATGCAAATTTTTCCAGGAATTTGCCTCGCTGGCTGAAGGAATTTGGTTTGAAACAAGCTAATTGTTAGACCTTTCCTTCCCTTTTCCCCATCTCCCTTGATGTAAGTCAAATGAAAGTACGTCCCAGAGAACGGGCACAATAAATTTAGGATACCACAGTTCCCAGCTTTTGTTACAGCTCTTGCTTCCACAGTGTAGCAGAGGCTCGTGAAGCTTACGTGGTGGTGCTTCAAGCTAACTTGCACTGAGACTGATGAAGAGCTCACTTTGGATCCTGTTAACACAACTCAGCCATGAAGGATTTTGACTACAAGTGTGTAAGAAAATGATTGTAGGTGGTTAACTTTTTAAACTACTACACTGGATCTGAAGTAGCTTGTCTTTCCTTAAGTTAAATGATCGTGACAAGAAGGTCCACTTCTGTTAATTGCCATTATGAGTAAAATTTGGTCAAGGGAGTATATCTTGTTTCTAGGATGCTTTTTTGGTATGCTCTACATGTTCATATTAGAACATAAATGGTGATGTTTTAATGTCTGACATGGCTTTTCATGTACTGCCCTGTAAGAACTGATAGATCAAGACTTCCAAACTGTTTTAATTCCCCAAGCATGGCACCGGCACATGCTAGCTTTGTGCCAGGATTTACACTTCTGTGGTCCTGTTGCCATGTCAAAAGTTGCTGTTACACCACTAGTAGTGCACATACTATAGGCTGGGAATATCCTGCCCTACCCAGATAATTTGTGGGAGTCCAAACCAGCAACCTGACAAAGTGACACAGTGCATCCTTGACCACGTCATTTCTGCATCGTCAGGAGCATGTAACTTGCTGGCAGGCAGGGTGGCCATTCAGAGGGACCTCGGCAAACTGCAGAAATGGGCTGGTGGGAATCTCAGGACACTTAGCAAAGGCAAACGCAAAGTCCTACATCTGGGATGCAGTAACCCCCCGCAACGGCACAGGCTAGGGACTGGCTGGCCAGAACGCAGCTGTGTAGGAAAGGACCTGGTGGACAATGAGCTGGACACGAGTCAGAAGTATGCTTTGGCAGCAACAAAAACTGTATTAGCAGGAGAGTAGCTTGGACGTTGAGGGAAGTGATTATACGCCTCTATTCAATTCCTGCGAGACTGCATCTGAACTACTGTGACCAGTTCTGTGTCCTGATCGTCAGAGAGATGTTGACAAAATGGAGAGAGTCCAGTGGAGGAGCACTATAGTGTTTGGGGGCTGCAGCGTATGCCAAGCAAGGAGAGACTGTGTGTTTGTTTCGTCTAGAGAAGACTAGGTGGGATCTAATCGCAGTCTTCTACTGCTTAAAAGGGAGGTTGTAGAGAAGACGAAGCCAGGCTTTTCTTGAAGCTATCTTGTGAAAGACTTAGAGGCAACAGTCACAAGTTACAACAAAGAAAATTCAGATTGGATATCAGGAGAAGAATCCTGGCAATGACAGTGTCTGAGCAGTAGAACAGCACCCAGAGAGACAGTGGAGTCTCCACTGTTGGAGATTTTCAAAAAGTGGCTAGACAAGGCTGTTAGTAACCCACTCTAGCTTCAAGTTAGCTCTGCTTTGAACAGAAAGTTGGTCTAGGTGACTTTTAGAAGTCACTTCCAACCTTTATTGTTCTATCAATTCTCAGGTGTAAAATTACTTGGTAAAATATATACACGGGGAATTTCAAATTAAACCACAGGAACGGCAGGAGAATTGGCCTCCTTCAAGTTCAGAAAGCAGGGAATGTATGCAAGTCTGGAGATGCATGATCAGTTGGGTGTACATGGACTGTCATGTCTGTGCAGTCAGCCCATGTTTCTTAAAAGTCACTGACTTCTGTGCATATGCAGGTTTGTGGGTATGTCCCAGGTCATCTTAACACATGGCAGCCTAGTTGTAGTCCCTGTACAGTGACTCTGATCATGCTGCCATACATCAGGATATCCCAGACAGATAAGGATGTCTTCTGAATGTCAGCCAGACAGTATTTTCAGTGAGAGAAAGAAGATGCATTCTCCTGGAGAAACTGGCTACTCATAGCCTGGACAGGTGTACTCTTTGCTGGGTAAAAAACTGGCTGGATGGCCATGCCCAGAGAGTGGTGGTAAATGGAGTTAAATCCAGCTGGTGTCCGGTCACAAGTGGTGTCCCCCACGGCTCGGTGCTGGGGCCAGTTCTCTTTAATATCTTTATCAATGATCTGGATGAGGGGATTGAATGCACCCTCAGTAAGTTTGCAGATGACACTAAACTAGGAGGGCGTGTTGATCTGCTTGAGGGTAGGTTGGCTCTGCAGAGGGATCTGGACAGGCTGGACCGATGGGCTGAGACCAATGGTATGAGGTTCAACAAGGCCAAGTGCCGGGTCCTGCGTTTTGGTCACAACAACCCCATGCAGAGCTACAGGATCGGGGCAGAGTGGCTCGAAAGCTGCCCGGCAGAAAAGGACCTGGGGGTGTTGGTGGACAGCCAGCTGAATATGAGCCAGCAGTGTGCCCAGGTGGCCAAGAAGGCCAACAGCATCCTAGCCTGTATCAGGAATAGTGTGGTGAGCCGGACTAGGGAAGTGATCATCCCCCTGTACTCGGCACTGGTGAGGCCCCACCTCGAGTACTGCGTTCAGTTTTGGGCCCCTCGCTACAAGAGGGACATTGAGGTGTTGGAGCATGTCCAGAGAAGGGCTACAAAGCTGGTGAGGGGTCTGGAGGACAAACCTTATGAAGAACGACTGAGGGAGCTGGGGTTGTTTAGCCTGGAGAAGAGGAGGCTGAGGGGAGACCTTATCACCCTCTACAACTACCTGAAAGGAGGTTGTAGAGAGATGGGGGCTGACCTCTTCTCCCTGGTGACAAGTGATAGGACAAGAGGAAATGGGTTCAAGTTATGTCAGGGGAGGTTTAGATTGGATATTAGGAAATATCCATTTTTTTCACTGAATATCATTTTTTTCACTGAAAGGGTTATTAAACATTGGAATAGGCTGCCCAGGGAGGTGGTGGATTCACCATCCCTGGAGGTGTTTAAAAAAAGGGTAGATGTGGTACTTAGGGACATGGTTTAGAAGTGGTTTTTGTCAGGGTAGGTTAATGGTTGGACTTGATGATCTTAAAGGTCCCTTCCAACTTCAGCAATTCTATGATTCTATTCTATGATTCTATGTGTGGCAGCTTTGTGGTTAAGACTTTCTCATAACGCCGGTTTTTCCTAGTTTTGAGAGCTGAAGGTTGGTCCTTCCTTTATGCTTCATTATTTCAGAAAAATTCGAGGAGGTGGTTTTATACTCAATTCTGTGTTAGTGAATCTTTGCAGCAGTTAATTACTTTATACAAACAAAGAACAAAGATTCAGCCAGATAAAAGTCTTTGAACTTTATTACAGTCACTCAAATAATAATGAGTTGGCAATGTTTGACAATTATTGTCTGCAAGTGAAAGTTTGATAAGCCATGGCACCAGTCCTATAAGTGCATACGTGGTTGGTTATTCTCACCTACCAAAGCAGTTCAGTAAGCACGAAACCAGAGAGCTGCTGTACAAATTCCTCTTTATCCAGCTCCAGAATTTTCTTTGTATGTACTTCTAACATGGCACATTTAAAATGTGTTTCAGAGCACACTTTCATTTGGCATGCAGAAGGACCTCTGCTCAGGTGTTTTTAATCTAATTTCTACTTTAAGTAAGAAGTGTTGAAATTTCTATCACATTTGTCCTTCGAACATATTTGTTTGGGAAAACTAGCTTGATAAAAGTTTATATTCCTGACAAGGACATAGTACATATGTTTAACTGCTGCTTCATATATCTATCAACGGTACGTAGATGTAGACTAACTTTCCATGCGGTACAGACTTGCGGTAGCAGTTTGACCATGTATGGCTTCCCCAGTAGCCTAGTACATTTGGCACAGAGCTCTGTTCAAAAAACTGAAGACAAAATTAGAGGAGTAAAAACTCACTGTAGTAAGATTTGTGTGGTTGCAAATAAAAATAGAACTTAGGTTCACAAGTAGAGTGGTATTTTATTGTATGTCCTGATCTTCTGTCTGTGTCAAAATAAATTTCAATAAAACTTACTGTTTAATACTTCTTTGAATTAATTCCTATTTGTTGCATTCAAGTGAAACATGTTAGGATGAGAGAAGCAGTGATGGAATAGGATATCCTTTACAAAGTGTGATAAAATCCTTTGCTTATACTGTACTGCTGTGCTTTTTTCTTTTTTCTTTTTAATTTACAGACATTTGCGAGCCACTCACTAACAGATACAAATGTGAACTCTTACAGATACTTTGCAAAGATATTTGCTTGACCTTTGTGTTTTGGGGGAATGTGTGTATATTATTTGCATAAAAGTACCAGGCAAAAATTTTTGGATTGTTGTTCTCAAGTTATTGGTAAGGTTTAGTAGACATAATTTGAGTTCAGGTTAAGTGTGTGGTAGCATCCAACAATTCTTCAGGTTGAAAATTATATTTGATAAACCCATTTTACATTGTGCATGTTATCTTGCAATTTTCTAATAATGTTAGTTGCAACTGTGAAATAAAAACCTTTTAATGTAGTTAGTTGTTGTTCAGGTAAAATAAAATCATTGCATCTGTGTTCCCTTATCGGGTAGAAACCTGATTGGAGTTTTGGTTAAAGGTAAAAGAGAAGATAAATACTAGAATTTTAAATGGAGAATGAAAATTACTGTGGTCAAATGCCTTGGCAGCGTGTCTGCTTTCTCTACACTTGGAATACATGCTGTTGCTTTAACAGAACAGATATTTCGTGCCTCTGCCGTTTCCATTATCATATATTTCTTATTTGTGATTCCTTAAATGCAAAAAAAATGTGCTTGATTCTTTGAAAAAGAAAACATTGTGAAACACTGGACTTTGGATTAGACTTAAATGCAGAGAGGTCTTTCTCCTCTGGCTCACCAACAGGAGGTTGGAGCACAGTAGAGAACTTAGACGAAGAGATAGCACAGATACCTATTTTGTACAGTATTCTGCTTGGTTTAGAGTCATCATCCTTTCAGTGATGATTCCTTCCCAAATTGCCACTTTGAACTAGATGCCTGAGGCTTTTGTTTTATTTTGTTTGTATTCAGTTGCTTCAATACACAGTTTTGGGCATAGCTGAGTTTTAGGCATCTAAATTAGCTGCTTAAATTAGAAGAACAGATTCCCTTTATAATGATCTGTGGGAAATTAAGAATCCACCTGCTCCCTATTGACTCCATGGGGAACCTGAAATTAGATGCCTCGAGGTGTAAAAATGGTTATATGTACAAAATGAAGAGTAAATATTACGGTTATCAGGATGTTCTTCTTTAGTGTTTAGTGTAACGGGCCCCTGAGTGGGACCACTAGATACTGCTGCTACAGAAACAGTAATTGGGAGTTAATAATAAAAAGTAAGGTAAGTTCTTTTTGAAAATTTTACTTTTCCTGGACTCTTCAGAAGGGTGCATTTCCACTGAAGACCTCAGTGTATGTCTGTCACTGGGACAGTTAGTTCTCAAATTACCTAATGAAGCATTGTGTTCCCAAATGCCATAGGACAGGTTTTGTTTCTATTCTAAAACCAGGTAAACTGAAGCATGGAGGCTGTACTGCCTATGTTCAAGTAGATACCGCTGGTCAGAAGCAATGTTAGAAATGGAAAGCAGGAGTTACAGAACATGGTATGCACTTGTAGTGCGAAACATGGATTGCCTGAATGTCCTCCCGAAATTAAATGAACATTTGCAACCTAAGCTCCAATCCTCCAGACTCCCATTACTAGGCAGAATACTTGTGATTTTGATTTCACGAGGACTATTAATGGTAGCAAGCACTGCTTTGAACAGCAAGTGTTTGCAGATGGATCCCTAAATTGCCTTCTATGGAATAAAAATGAGAACAAGAATTTTGAGGGAGGTTGAAACAACTGCTAAACCTATTACTAATGGCTGATTGGAAATACTGTAACATATCCAAAAAAGTGTGCAATAACATAGAAAAACATGCAAAAACAAGTCCAAGACTATATTTCTAAAGAATTTCCATAATCTCTGCATTTTAATGTAGGAAATATATTTTAAATACTGAATACATGAGATCTAAAAATAACTTCCAGTTTGGTTTACATCAAAGAGTGACAAAATCCTAATGGCAACCCTTCAACATTATCTGTTATCTGTTGTAACAAACACATTAGTGAAGGGCATAGTAACTTATGTAGGATGAATCATATTAATTTCAGATTGCGTATGTTATTAAGACAGTATATGGATCCATACGGAATATATTTTTGTGTCCTTTCATTAACAGAAAAATAAAGGCACACACACACAAAAAAATCCATAGCTTTGTTTTAACAGCCTCTTTCCTTGACAGTCACAGAACTAAATTAATCTCCACTGTAATTCTACTGACATCAATGAAATTAGTTCAAGAATTCATACTGTGAATTTCACTTATATTTTTTGTCTTAATTATACTTTATATGGGAAATAGAAACAGCCAAGCAATCCCAAAGGATTTCTAGAAATTATCAGTGAAATGTCCTCTGCTTTCATAGAGGTTATCCATCACAATACATTCTTTTTCGGTACATGTATTATGATGCTGTTCTAATTTTCTGGAGAACAAGCTCTTTGCAAGAATAAAGGTTTTCCGGAATTACAACAAATACACATACAACATACCCCAAACAGACCAAATCTTTCAAAGGTACAGAATAGGACAAGTGCTTTAATTAGTCTATGGGCAATGTCCCGATTTCATTAAGTCCATTGGAAAGATGACACTGACATCAGTGGATCAAGATTTGGCACGGTTTAAGACTTTCTCAGAGGCCCATAAACATTTTGCACTCAATGCTAATGTGGTATAAAAGCATCTACCTTGCGCGTGAAGAGGCCCTGATCTCTTGAATAGCTGCTGTTGGTCCCATCTGCCATTGAAGTGGTGTCCCATGACTGGGTGAAGGTGAAAAGAAGTTCCTTGAAGAGCCCGAACATCACCTGCCAGCTGGGGAACCATATTTAGAAGTGGCATCCCTGGACACCATGGATGATAGGTGCCAGGTCTCACAAACATCCTCAATTTCTGACCATTCTCATGGCTGGTCAATTCAAGTGCAATGTCTCCTTTCTTACATCGATTAATGTATAAGTTAAGGTCACTTGCCTCCTATGTTGTTCATCTATAGGAATATTACCAAGCCTGTGTATTTTTGCATCCATTGGGTATGTTTTCTGCAGCAGGGTGACTGACCTTACAGGTTTTTTCTTCCTATCAGTCACAGTCTGGCTAACACTGAATACAGAAACCAGTCAGAAAATGAGCAGGCTCAGGATCTCTGGAATTAGTCAGAGAAAAGTCAGAATTTGGAGGAGAGTGAGGATGGATGAAAAACAAATGTTATGGAGAGGAATGGTGACAGCTGGGTGAAGCAATAACAAGTTTCAGGCAGGAAGAGTTAGCGTCGTTCAAAGTGTGAGATTGGGGCTAAGCTATTACTAGCAATAATGTATATACTGTGACTTTGTGTAGTATACTTCTATTCTGTTCTGAGAAAAAGTATCAATCCTGAAGTGACGGCAAAGAAGCTAATCTTATGCGAGGAAGTTACAGAAAGGATTTTACATACCAATTAAATTACTTTGCTTGGAAATACTCCTTTTATAACATTCTGCAACATTATCACTTCCTGGTGCTTTCTCTGTGATTTTACATGGTTGCACTGGAGTTATCCATGGTCATCCTCCTGCTGCGTTCCTGGCATTCACTGACTACTGCAGCAGTTACAGGGTTGAGGTGTGGATTTAGGATATAGGATGCCTGAAGAAAAACTCAAATGGAAACACCAGAAGTCTCCACATTTCTCAAGAGTCAGCCACATAGAGTTTATCAGTTGGGAAGACAGCCATTATTTTAGACTACCTTAAAATCTTTCGGACTGCAGCACAATATTAATCTGAGCGCAGAATGTCAAAACAGGGTAGAACCAAAACATAAGAGGTAACTAAAGTTGCCTTTTCTAGCAGCTGTTTTTCTGAACAGCACACTTAATGATTTACAATTACAGAATCACAGAATAATTCAGCTTGGAGGGGATCTCAGGCGGTCAGTCATCCTGTCTGACTCGCTGCTCAGAGTAGGATTGGCTCTGAGATTGGAGCAGTTGGCTCAGGGCTTCAGCCAGTTTGGTCTTGAAAACTGCCAAGGATGGAGATGGCACAGTCTGTCTGGGCAACCTGTTCCACTGGCTGATTATCCTAATAGAGAAAAAGGTTTTCCTAACACGCAGTTAAAACCTCTCTTCTTTCACCTCATGTCTGTTGTCTCTTGTCCTCCCATCACAAACCCCTGCATGAAGAGCCTGGCTCCATCTTCTCAACAGCCTCCCAACAGGCACTGGCAGGCATCTATTAGGTCCACCCGAAGTCTTCCCTTCTCCAGGCTGAACAAGCTGTGTTCCCTCAGCCTTTCCCCACAGGACAAGCGCTCCAGCCCTCCCCTAATCATATTGTTGGCCCTTCACTGAGCTTATTCCAGTTTATCTGGTAGTGTGGATGCAAAACTGTACACAGTATTCCAGATACGGTCTCATGAGCACTGAGTAGAGGGAGATAATAACTTCTCTGGATCTAATGTCTGTGTTTCTGTTAATACAGCCCAGCATGCAGTTGGCCTTTGCTGCTGGCTGATGATCAGCTTGCTGACTCCCAGGACCAGCAGAGTCTTTTCCACAGAGCTGTGCCCCAGCCAAGGGGATGCAGCCTTGTTCTGGCTTTACCTCTTCCACTCACCGTTACCTCTTCTGTTGACATGGTCCCGGAGTCGGAAGGTTCCAGCTGTTTTGCAGATGGATGGAACACAGTGGGTTTCTTCTCAGAAAGGGTGAGATAGTCGAGGGCTGCAGATATTGCAAGATGAGCTGCAGCCTTTGGGTAACGGATGCAGTACGAGTATGTGTGTGGTATGTGTTAGGTCTGTAAACAAGGTGTCTGTGTTCCCCTCGGAGTCAATGAGGAGAGGCAGGCTCCTTTTTCAGCGAGGCAGGTGTGAGGCAGTGACTATCCTAACAATTTCCCTCAGCAATCACTTTGCTCCCATCTTTTGCTCTTCCTCAGCTGAGGAAAAGCCTGAGAACCTCAATTTCACACCCTCATTGCACCTTGTGGAATCTAAAATCGCTGATGAATGAACATTATGATTTCCAGTTGCTTGATCCGTTTTTATTTTTGTAGAATTATTTGGTTTTGTTTGCTTGTCTTTTTGCCCTTTCCAGATGAAAATAATACTTGACAGCCAGAATGACCACTCTGTGCTACAGAAATGAACGAGAAAATGATACTGAGAAGCAAGACGTTTGCGTGAGCATATTTGTAGAGGATTAGGCTTCGGGTGGGTGGAATGTGCCTGTTGCAAAGGTTCTGTGGTAAAATTTACTGGAGCATAACATTGGGGATTTGAAAGACACGGATAAGCCAAACCAACATATGTGTTTGCACTGTTTAGAATGGCATTTACAACACAGGGTGGTAAACCAACCTCATTTCAAAACAAACCAATTCTCCAGGCACCGTGTAGATCAGCAGGAAATTGAAGCCTATGCTCAGAAAAAGGCCAGAAGAGAAACTATTACAGCTTGAAGGGCAACACAGCACTGCACTAGGGTCATGACAGGAGGTGACGAGGGAAGAAAAGCTGGAAGAAAGTCAACGTAATTAAAGATCAGAGAAAGAAGAGCAGCGGAATTGCCTTTAGGTCCCATGTTAAAATTTGTCATCTACAAAAAATATATTTTTTAGTAATATTACATTGCAAACAGTAATGGCACTGGTACTTAAACTAGTCTGATGTCAGGATGTGTCACACTTCAGCTCAAAACAAGCATGGCCAGAAGCAGGTGTAATATTTTTAATTGAATTTCACCAATTTAGGCTGACATAATTTGGAGTAGTACATTGGCATCAGTGTAGCTGTTTAATTGCAATGTTATTAAAAAATTCTGTAGTCATTTAGTATGCCGCGGCTTTATAGCACACATTCATATTCTCAGAGATACTACTAAATTTAACAGCTGCTAATTTCCTCGTAGCTTGAAATAATACAGGTAGTCCAAACTTCTGCTACAAATTATACAGGAAAGTACGTAAACCTGTCATTTAAATACCTTTTCAAACATTCACAAATCCAATAGTTGTCTCCAATCTGTGCCCAATTTGAGGGCACATGTACTTACCTGTAAGATTGTCTGTGTAGCATCCGTGCATGGACATTTAGGCCAAAAGGTTTAAAACAGGAGAAATTTCAAAAAAGATAGTGAGACCCATGAACTTTGGAAACAGGGCTAGTAGGCAACTGAATAAGTACTGACTTGTGAGTCAACCTTCTGACTCCTCCTGCATGTTGTTAGAAAAGGGTTTATTGCTGGTGTTTCAATAGCCATGAATTACAGTTAATTCCAAAATGCAACAGAACATCCATGCACACAAAGAGAGTTTATTTTGCAATGATAGAGTGAACAGCTACTTCACACTGATAATTAACGTGTCACATATAATGTAAGCCTAGGAAGATGAAATGTTGACTTCCCAGCATCATTATTTTCTTTCAAAACCATTATTTTCTTTCTCTCTTTTTCTCTTTCTAATCTCCCAAATTGTTTTTTTTAATGACACAGCTTACGTGCATGTAATCTTTTTCATCCAGAACAATGCCAAAGTGCCATACAGACTCTCTATTGTATTAGTGAAGCTTCACAACGAATGCATTTTTCTGTATGAGCACTCTAGAAAGAAAAGGTCCCTGTGTATATGACAGAAAATAGATGAAGAAGATGAGGGCATGTATATTCACATATGATATAAATTGTTAGACAGAGAGTGAAGATTAATGTAGAACCTCCAATACTGTCTGTACTCATTTTCCTTTTAATAGTTCAAGTATTTTAATGGCATATTAGTTAAGGTTTCATGATTGGTAGGAAAATCTGTAGATATTCCAGGCTTCTCTAAGTTATGGAAGAGAATGAAGCGGGAAACATAAAACGTACTATAAAAAACTGAAAAATGTCTTTCTGAATTTAATCTCACCATATAAATCAAGTTTTCATTTCCATTTTGCTTCTTTTGTTTTTTAATAAATAGATATCTACAACTCTCCTCCTTTTTCTGTAATGGGAGAAAAAAGCGCAGATTTTTCGATGATTGTTTTTTAAGTGTAACTACTATTGAATACTTATTGTTTTGCATTTAACATCCAAAACATTGTAGTGCATGTACATTGTCATATTTTAAAATCATATGGTATTACATAGAGGTAAGGCTTGCATTTGAGTAAGTGTTACCTATATTTTCTCATAATTAGTTATGAGCCTTGGCCTTCATAAGTCCTCCGGGATACAAACCAGCTGAACTTCGGAGCTGTTTATTGTCTTGATGGGGGTTTAAATAAAAATTCTGCATAGTAGTCGCTCAATTTGAGGGAATTTCAGTTCTAACTTTGACCCTAGCATTTCAGCAAGGTCTAAACCAGGTTGATTACCTATCTCCATAATTATAGTATTAAAAATGCAGTTCTATATCCTTGTAATGATGTGAAACTCTTCCTTCTTTGTTTGAATCTTAAATAAGAGAGCTCTGTTTTGGTAAGGACCACTGAAGAGACCTGCTGTTTCCAAAACTGTGGGGACCTGAAAATGTAGAGCCTCTGACATTTCCATTTTAGCATTCAACAAAAAAAAAATTATGCACACTGTATCTCAGTTTCCTCTTTGAAAGCATTTCTGAGCTCTGGGTTGGTTTGTGCATCATGTCTAATAGTTCTTGCATACCTCTCCTGTGTCTCCCTGTGCCATCATGTGCCCACGAGAATTGGTTGTTGCATGAACAACACATACCCACATGCTCAGTGAGACACATCGTAGATTTAAATGATTAAATAGACTAAAACAACAGCCCTAACATGCTGGAGTGAATTTTCCCAGCAATGCCCATTGGTAGGCAAAACTCTGAACTCCTTCTCCATAGTGGTAGCCCTACTGACACAACTACAAGGTCGAGCATTGAGCATTGTTTCCTCCTCCCCCATGAGCAGAAGCACTCAGCAGTATAAATTTAAATTCCCTGTCACTAGTGTGACAAAAGTGGTCTTACTGTACCCTCCTCTGCCTGGTGGTTTTGATTATTTGCTCAAAACTCTGGTGACCTTTGCAAGGGTGAGAAGGTGCTCTACCATGACACAATGTCAGCCGTCATTGTCATCCTGCTTAGTGGTTTGCCTGGAAATTGCTTGCAGTTTAGGAAAGCTTTCCTTTTAATTCAGTGCATATGTGAAATAAATTATAGTATGGAATGGTGCTGTCAAATATTTATTTAGTATCTCAGTACTTGAACTCACTTGCCAATCAGATAAAATTAGTTTTGAATTCTTTTATACTGACATCATTTTCCTAACTTACAAATTCACTCTCAGACACAGAAGTAACGAATGTTTGCATTGGCCTGTTGTGAATAGCAGCGATGTTTAGGAATTTTAATGTACAGTTTAGTGTTTTCATAATGTCACTGTGAATCAGTGCTTAATTTTAGCTAGAGACAACTTTGTCCTTAAACTACTTACTTCGTGTATTTTCCTATTTTCTAATTCAGCTTGAGTGTTAACGTTGGCTCCTTGTGGATGATTTGCACAGACTTTCAAAGGCATAGGATTTCCCAAGACATTACTAAGCAGCAACAGTGGCTGCAAAGCCAAGTGTATATTGCTGGGTCAACAAGATTGGCTTTTAACAATCAAATAGAAAACATAATTGGGAATAATGACTAGTGTTTTGAGAATTGTTTTACTATATGTGTTACTTTGCCAACATCTTTCCACATAATCCTGATGATTATCTCTCATAAAAATAGCTTATTAACTTGTGAAGTTTATGAAAATAAGGCGTGCTCTAAAATGTGTTGAAGTCAGTGCAATTAGTTTAAAAATAGCTTTTCTCCTCTGATATTTGCTTCATAAGGGATGATAAGTTGTTGTGTTACGCTTTAAGCACTTAGTTGAAATTTTGTACAGAATTAAGTTAGCGATGTAGTATACAGAAGTAGCATCTTATTTGGGTTCGTTTTGTATTGCTAGAGGTCGGTCAAAATCCAAAAACATAACAGACAGCAATGAATCTATATGGACTTGCTGAATTTGCTTGGTGAAATGTAGTAAATCCTGAAAACATAAGAGCTCTAGTAACATTGCATTCCCATGGTGTATTTACCTTTGTTCTTTGTGTTTTATGTGACTGAGACTTTTGTCACTGTCAGTTTTCAGACAGAGAATGGAACATAATTGAATAAGCTTTGCATGGCCAATGTGAAAAAAAACAACTGAACAACAAAAAAAACCCAAACGTGCAAATGAAATGATGGGGAATAATTCCATTTTTAGTCTCCAGTTTTTCAGTTTTCTGGTTGGATTTTCCTTCCTCAAAGCCTTGTCTGTGTGGCTGCGTTACTGATGGATCAGTACAGCGCTAGCAAGGGATCACCAAAGCAGCGGGGTTCTAGGGAGCCCTGGTGGGAACGTTGCTGAAGCCACTAGTGGCGAACAGTAGAAACACAGGAAGGTGAAAACATCTCTGCCCCTTGTCTGCCAGGAGAGAATCTCTCCATGTATGCTGACTGCCAAGGGTAAAACTTGAAGAGTTAGGTTGCTTGGGCAGCTAGGAAAAAAAAAAGGTTACTTTCTTAAGCATTGTCATTTTTTAGGAAGACGTATCATGACAAATCTGTAATTCTAGTGGGTATGTTACTCTTTATTGATTAACAGCCCTAACTGCGCTTTTATAAGGACTGCTTCTGTTTAACTGAGCCATACCAGCTTTTTACTAGAAGTTATAATGGAAACAGCAGTTAGGTATAACCATATACAGTCTAACTTGGTAACAGAGTCCAGCTTCTGTGGGGACATTTACGTCTGTGATCATATAGAACAGCCTGTTATGGGATTATCCAAGAACAGAGTGAGCTCAGGCTGAAGAAATCCCGACGAGTACTTTTGTACTCAGAATTTCTCAGTCATAACCAAGTATGCAGCTTTTTTTTCACATCGTGTTATGCATAACCAGACCATAGAAAGTATCGCTTCCACCATTTACGGTGAAGAAGGCCAAGAAAAAAAAGGCTGAGGAATCGAGGATCTGAAACTGTGGTGTGTGGATGGACTGCAGAGCTCTTTCTTGTGGTTCATTGAAAAAAAACATTTTAGAACTATAACATGGTAGATTAAGCTACTGGTACCGGAAGGGAACGGGGTCTGCGAGTAGATATTTTCCTTACAAAGTGGTCTGCTGACTGAAAATCTGGAGCACCATCAGAGTTCAACTAATTGAGCCAGACAGCTTGTTAGACGGTCTTATAAAAGCTGGATGTCTGGCTAGATAGCTTTTGGCACTTTGAAGAATAGAGAGGCAGATTTATGAACTGGACAAATGAGCATTACAGTCAGGAATTTTTCTAACAGTTTGGCTGTATCTCTGAGACCCTTTGACTTTCAAAAAGGTGCTGCTTCAAAAGGCAGTTTCTGCCAGCTCCTAAATGCACCATTCAGCCTCGGATATTACTGCTCATTTTAAGCCCCTTATCTTCCTTTGCAGTTCAGGATAAGTCTGTTTTATCCCCATTTACCCAGTGTCACAATGGCAAGAAGTTTCAGGAAAGAGACAGGTGTGCCTGCATGTAGATGAGGAACAGAGTGATGTTAACATGCAGAAAGAGCATGGTGCCCTTCTGGAAAGGTGAACCTGGATCCGCGTTCTCCTGAGACTTTAGAAACATTCAGCTTGTTCTCCTGAGACTTTAGAAACATTCGGCTTCATCACGACATACGTATATTCACGGCGGGCACGTGTCTCTGCGATACACCCATAAAACTCTTGTGTTAGGTTCAGTTTGGACAGGAATTACTGAATCCCTGCCATGGCTCGCCCTCGTCAATTAAGCCCCAGCTCACAGTGTCCTGAAGTACACTGTCGATTAGTCTCCATATCCTCGCCACCAGCAAACAGCCAGCAGCAGCGCTGCCAAGGTTTCTGCACTTGTTTCTGCCTCTCCTGTGTTGAACGTCATTCCAATTCAGATTCATCAAACTATCCGCCGCAGAAACTGAAACATCGTGGGCAGAGGAATACACAAAATCAGAATTTCTTGGAAAAACCCTAGTCGCTATAATTGTAAATAGCTGTTTTTCTTCTTTGTATGCTATTTCCTTTATGGATTCCACAGTTTCTGATTTCCGAGCTTTAGATCAGCTTAGAGTGGAATAGATGGAGTCGTGCCTGAAAATGATTGGAAAATAAGGTGGTTGCTGCACAGAAAAGAGCATGTCATGTGGTATTTCCAGTACAATTTGTGTTAATCAAACCAGAAATACTGTGATACCTACTGGGGTGCCAGACACCTTAGCTACACAAACAGAAGGAAGCAACCGAGAACAGGGAAGGTTTTGATGCTGCTGCTCCCTTTCCTAACAAGACAAAATAGAAAATGCAAAGCTGGTGAGAGTGAAACACTTTTTCATCCGTCGCAAATATCTGGTCAAGTTTGGAGAAGTTTCTTATTTAAGCTGAGCCGTTACTGAGATTTCATTAAGGCTATTAAAAGCAAAGCAAAGCAAGCTGGAGGAAAGCAAATAGCCTCCCCAGACCCAAGAGGAAGATGCTGCTGTGGCTTAGCATGTTCCCTTCTCACCCCTGGGAACCTGAGGACAAATAATACTCACCACTTGCCTGCGTTGTCACACTACTTCTCATTTTTGTCATTATTTGCTCTCTGTGGTCACAAGAGGACATGTGGCCTGGTGGACCAGCCTTAGAAACAAGGCAGAAGAGTTCCTTGGTTTCAGAGCCAGACTCAGGAGCACAGCAGTCACAAAATTCCTCCATTCCCTGTTTTGATTGCTGGCTCTTCTTTTCACCAGTTTTCAGGGTGCATGCTGCTGTTTTGCTAGTTTGCAGGTGATAGATTTTAACAGTCAGCCTTTAAAAATCCTGCACTAATAGGTAAGCGTAGAAGAGGAAGCAAATGTATGGAGAAAGCTCCGACTGATTTTTGGCAAATCCTACGCTTGATCCATGTTGCAGTGTTGCCAGCACTAAGTGTTCCAAAATCATACGTGATGAGGGTGGCTTAAAAATAATCAATTTGGAGTTCCTTTTTATTTGCCTTCTGGCTTAAAAATAATCAATTTGAGGTTCCTTTTATTTGCCTTTGGTTTCTTAGCCTTCAGGGTACGCTCAGATAATGTTTTCTCAGAAACCATGTGTGCTAGAAAGCTGCTTTCTCTTTTCCAAATAAAAATTACCATTTCTCAAGTCAAGCCTCAGCCCTATGCTAAGGCTTCACGTACCAAATAGGTGTGCAATCAGCCTACCAGAGTTGCAATCCTTCATCTTATTCCCCTCAAATTTTGTTTTGTTTGTTGCAATCCAGGGTAGGATGGCAGAGAAAGAAGAAAGTGGACAAGTTAATGTGAATAAAACCACGAGAACAGAGAGTTAGGGAAGGAGGGGCAGCAACTTAATAGATGAAATAGAAAACAGAGAAAGGAAAGCAAAGGTGGAAACAGAGATGAAGCAGGAGGATGGCAATATTCACAATGGGCAAGATTTAAAAGGAGACAGCAAAGCAAACAATTAGGAAATATCATTCTGCATATACCTAGCCTTTCACTGTGGCAGCTGCTTTGGGGCTCTGGAAGTTATCAGGGCTATAAATAGCTATGTATCTGTAATTAATGATTTGAAACTGTGCCAGTATTTAACCAAGGTTTAGCCCTGCCAAAGCAAATAGGCAGCAGCATGTGGACCCTTGGAGATCAGGTGCTTTCACGCTTTTAAACGCTGCACGCTCACGTTGTTCTGCATGTATGTGTCTTCTGGAGGGCAAAGTTAACCTGAAATTCGGAGATCTTTAAGAGTGTTGGGCTGGAGGGACACAATTAAAATTCTTAGGTCTGAAATTAAATCTGCAAAATTTGTTTTCCTTAGCAGGTATGTAACTCTGATGAGGGCTGTCACAGCCTGCTTTTTCATAGCCTGAGTATTTGTGATGCCTGACTTTCAGAAGACTTGAAGGAATAATTCAGCAGAACACACTGAAGTCCGTCTATTTCTTCAAAGCAGAAGGTTGTTCTTGTTTTTAGAATTTCTTCCCCTTTTACTCCTCTGGGTATTTTTTGCTAGTGTGTCTCCTATAGCATTCCTATCCCTTTCATTTGATGTACTATTGTCTTTCTGTTGCTCTCTCTTTTATTAGATTTTTTTTATGTTTCTCTCTGCCCCCAAAATCTGAGACATCCTACTTAATGTACGTTGAACTGCCTCCCATCTCCTTTTAAATCTGTCTTTGGGTTTGCAAGATTTCTGGTTATAACATGCTCTCTTTGTATCCATCTACTCTTTCTTACAGCTTGTGAAATAATGTGTCATATTTAGTCCCTGTTTAGCCACTCCATGTATCCTGCTGTCCCTATGGAACAAAGGGCGATTAATGAGTTATATAGTTCAGGAGGGTGGATTTACCTTTTTTGTAGTTGGTGAGCCATATTTAATCTAGGGTAAACGTCAGGGATTTTCCCCCCCCAGATATGAAATGCAAAACCCAAATTAAAAGAAGGTTCCTTGTACCATCTACCTGGATGGAAATGTTTTGACTGAGGACTGAATACAAAACCCAAGAAATCTAAGGATAACCACAGAAGCACTGATACCATGACTTGTATGGGAAGCCTGGCTTACTCTTGTGGTGCAACTCTGACCGGTAAAGAAGGTTGAAACACTGAAAAAAATAAACTTCTCTCTATTGCATTCAGAGGCACAGAATATTTGCACTTGTATTCGTGTGCAAAGCTCTCATGCAGTCCTCTTTCCCCCCCTAAGGCTGCGTGTCTTACTACTAAGTATTGGTTGTGCTCCCCAAGGGCAACAAATAGACTGAAAGACACTGAAAAAGATCAGTCAGATAAAGAGAAAAGATGGATTGTTAAGTAAGATCTAGCTGAATTTCATGCTTTACAGCATCTTTTTCGTACATTTACTGAAACATATCACAAATTCATGAGGCGCACAGAAAAAATATCAAAGTTCTCCAAATGGGAAGCCGTAGCCACAAGTCTAATTTTGGAGGTATCAGCATATGACGAGGTCTGCAACATTAGATCCATGTCTGGAAATCACCTATTGCCACGTCCTGACTTGCAAAAGTAAAGAAGCAAGGAAATTTTTTCCTCTTTTTTCTCTCCCTCCCTCCCTTCCTCCCTCCCTCCCTCCTTCTCATACACCCGCAGGAGCACACCCACCCACACACGTGCGTGTGCCTGCACGCATGCACGTACACACAACAAGCTTCTGTTTTGAGTCCGTTCTCCCAGCTTCTTTGTACAACTACCAATTGCAGATGTTCCAAACTTCGGGGCAGGGTTCAATTTCATTTGCAAATGAAATATACGATTTATATATTAAAAAAAAAAAAGAAAAATTAGTCATCCAGCATTATTACAGATTTCCTTCTACTTATAGAGCTAAAATGATCCATTCTTTGAGGACACAGTGTTGATTTTTCTTTTACCAAATGAGGAAGAATACTTCTTTTCTTTTTAAAATAAATATTTTAATATCAAAAATATCCTGGTTACTTCCGCTGCTAAGAGTGCATGTTTGGATGTCAGTTTAAATTTAAGGTAACAACACATATATATATTCGGTATTTTTTTAGCTAATAATAACTCACTACTATTTTTGTAGTGGGTAATAAAAATCAATGGTTGCAATGTTAGTAGCTTTGAATTTGTGGATGCACCAATTATAATTTCTCACATTATTCATCTCAAACCTGTTTGCAAGAGCTGACCAGTTCAAGGGGCTAACATTAGCTCATAGACTGTTAAGACCAGTTACTGATTTTGGTACACAAATTGTGGTGTTGCCCAACCCCGGTTGTTATTATGGCTTGTAGGGTGCACTTTAATAGCTATTTAAGTGTTAGTCAACTCCTGACGACTGGACTTACTGCAAGGGTGGAAGTGTAGTGAACTTCAGACGTGGATGGTATTTGGCGGGTTGTGTGAATATGGTTTGAATGTTGTGTATTGTCCTGACACAAACTGAAGTGTTGCATTGAAAGGGAGGTGATGCAAGATGGTGTTCCCGAAGCGTAACCTAGCCATTGTAAAACTGATGGCAGGGAGGTCTGCTATTGTAAGTTGCTTAGGTATTTGATCTGCTTTGAAACAACATTCTCAGTGTCATCATACAGCCCAACTCAACTGCCCCCTGCTCGTACCTCTGAACCCCTGGTAATCGTCACCTTGCCCAGGACCCCGACACTGGCTTTGAATCAACTACACTTTTCTTGGCGCTGTGTCTGTCCAGCAAATCTGGCTCTGCTTCTTCAACGTTCCCCTCAGCCCTCTGGGAAGAGCTAAGTGTCAACGTGAGACTCGGAAACTGAAGACTTGCAGAAAAGATGCGGAAAAGATGCAGGATATGTTTATTGTGAGAAACCCAATAAACATGTTTTCTGAAAAGATGGAAAGCCACACTGTGGGCAGGGATGTAGGTGGGAGACTGAGAAAACAGAAATTAGGCTTCCCCAGCCTAAGAGCTAAAGAGCTTGATCTTTTTCCTTCTATCCTCCTTCTCTCCGTGCTGTGCTTCAGTGCCCCAGACTCCCACAGTAGCTTGGTACCATCTGTATCTGCATTAGCTTTTCCAATCTACTCTCTGTCATGCTAATTCCTCCAATTTACCTTTGAATAGAACCCTACACATATCACTCAGCAGCTTTACACTCCCAGAGGCTCAGTTCCACCCTCCTCAAGCACCTGCGTATCTTGGAGAGGTCACGGAGAGGTGTGAAAGAGGTTGGACTGTGAAAGCGAAGTGTGCTAACTGGAGGAAAGGAAGATGGGGAGTGTGGAAGGGTATTTCCTTCCCAAGTACGAATGAGCATCTATGACAAGAAAGACTCAAAGCTTCTTCAGCGTTTGCCTTTATCATATTCTCTGTTGTTTTACCAGAAAGTTATAGTGACCTTCATAAAGGCATGCTTGGCTTGTGCAAGCGGGGAAGACATTTCAAAGATTGATATCAACAGCCATGCCTTCATCTCCCTGTACTCGGTTCTGCTGAGTTAGGAAACATGACAACATTATCCTAACTGCTTCAGTGTGTTTAAGCAATGTCGTATTCCCCAAGTACTATTAGGAAAACACAGCACTTCAGAGTTTGCATAAAACTCTACTTAAAAATACTACTGTTTAAGTGCAAAGCACAATCAGAAATTCTTGCATATGCTTTGCAAACTGCAAAGTGTCCAGGCCGAAACTTGCTCCCATTTCATGACTATACCATGTCTGGTTACTGTGACAGCCTGCCATAAAACCCTTTTGCTTCAGCAGAGCCCCGTGCTCTCTTTGGCTCAGACGTTCATTCCACCTTGACTTGATCTCCAGGCATCGAGGTGAAGAACTTTCTCAGTTGCGCTTCGCTCAAAGCAGCGCTTGGTCACATCCCCAGCACCTGAGAACCTGTGGGGTGGATCAGAACCACAGGTTGAGCCACATAAGCGTGCAATAAATAAATAAATTTCAGTTGAACAGGTTGATATTGTAAAATGCTGGGGTTTATGTGGGCTGTATTTCAGAGGTCTGTTGTTTAAATGACCACAAATGGACTGGTAACCCACACCCGGGAGGCACAAAAAATGTCAAGTCAGTGTAGTCAACATGTAGATTTTTGACCATTTGGCATTTGACCAGTCAGCTTTTAAAAACCAGCTGGGCTTTTTGGCAAAGCCACGGGTCTATAACACAACGTCCAGTTCCTGTGTTGCATGCAGCACTAGAGGGCAGAGCTAACAGCTAATGAGAAATTAAGGGTTCCTTAAAGCACAGGGAACATACATTATAATGCAGTTAAACAAACTTTTAGGAAATAACTGGAGAAGGAGGCTGAGACACAAAAGCCAAAATATTAGGTGACTGGTAAAATAAATGGCAAATTAATTGCTGTGCTGGAAGCCTGACAAACACTACAACCATGGCCTTGCGTATTCCCCACAGCTCTGGTTGGGAGTGTTTGCAGCTCTGAGAGACGCCGTTTCCAGCTTTCTGCACGTATTTGCAAGGGTCTGTTTGCAAACGGAAGGACTAGACGTGTCCCTTCGAAACCCAAAGCTGAGATGCTGGAGCACAACTCTGCTGCAGGAGGACAACTCCATGCCAAGTGCCACGTGCCAGAGAGATGGCACCTCATAAATTTGCTGGGGCCAAACTCTTCCTTCTACAGGCGCTCTGTCCCTGCAGTATTCCTGGGTCTCCATGCAGTGGGACTCACAGATGACTGAAGGTGGGAGTAGATGGAGAAGTTGTGGGAATCTGTGATAAATGCTGAAGTTCAGCTGTTGGTTGTTGGTCCACATTGACCCTGCACGTCTAGGTGAAGTGTATCTCAGAGCAACACCTGATGCAGTTATGGGTGCTGGTGTGGGCACCCTGCTTCAGAGGAGACTCCCAGCATCAGCGAGACCCCTAGAAAGGGACTGTCTTTTCTCTGGTTGTTGCCCAGGGACCATGAGAAGATGAGTCACATCCCATACTTGCTCACGCCTCACATCCCCAGCATGAGGTGGTCAGCAGCTATCGACTAGGTAAATGCAGGTAGCCTTGAATTAAATTCAATAGCGCTCTCTCACCTAACTGAAGACCATGGCTGGTGAAGGTTAGAGGGTGTGAGAAAAAGGAGGGTGAAACTGTGAAATGGGAGTGGTTCATCTGCAGGCGGTGGTTCATCTGCAGGCTGAAGAGGGAAATCCAGGCAAGGTGTTAGATTCTGTCTCTACCCAGACTTTTACAGATGCCCACAGAGAGCAAAGAGAAACCATTTGGCTAAACTTGAGTACTTTTTTACGTTGCTACGTAATTTTCACCCATTAAACTGCTGCAAGGTTTTAGGAAAAGAAGAAAGTAAAAATTATCACCGTCCCCCCAGCCAAATAACACCAACCAAAACCAGCCAGATGTTTGGTTTTCCTCTGTTCGTCAGGAAAAAAAATGGAGTTAATTTTGTATATTGATAATATTGTGGCTGCTGCTTTATGGCCAGATATCTTCATTCTTTTCTTAAGGCTGCTCAGGCTCCCAGAAATGAAGTGTGATTTTTACAGTTTACATGGCAATGATTTATATGAGGGTCGTGGCCTGTCACATGACGACACCTGACCCCACATAACATGATGTAAGTGTAAGAATCACACTCGTTCTCAGGGTCAGCAGCACTGTGACACAGGTCCCTGTGTTCGGTGTTCGACACACCACCCACGAAGTGGGGCATATGACTTTTCCTTTTTTTTTATTTTTTTTTTTGTCAGCTCCCTGAATTACTTTCAGGTAGTTCTGCACGTTTCTACTTTTTCATTTAATTAGGTGCAAACACTCTGTATAAATAAAATAAAAAGTTCCCTGCAGCTAGTAGACTGTTGCAGACTGCCAGACACCGAAAAATGTTTGTCTGTGTTACCGTTGCTTAATAATTCACATTTTATAAACAAAGAAATCTTTCTCTCCCTCTTTTTTCTTTCCCTTTTGCAGTTGGCTTTTGGGGGTTAGACGCTTGGATACAGCTGCAGAATGAGTTTGGATCCCAGTATACAGTAGGTGTACTATCCGTGAATACAATAGGTGTACAGTACTACCGAGGTTTCCTGCCTGCCTTTCAGTCGCACAGACTCCATATCCGTTAGGAGATGTCAGTCACTGCTGTGCTTGTATGTAAATGCTATATCATCTAGTAGGTATTTCAGATGCCCTTACGTGGTGCTGGGCAAGCTGAGCCATAATTCTTTGTGTCCTGTTTCTAGCAGCAGCTCAAGTCATAGACTTCAGGAAAGCAGACATCCCCCATAATAATGATATGATACCACAAAGGTATCTCTAAAGAAACTTATGTTGATTTACTAAAAGTATATCAAAACGGTGTGTAAAGTTGATTATCTCCATTTATATGTGAAGAGGGAGAGCCTGAAAACATTGTGCAGACTTCACAAGTTGACGTGTTAGTAAGCTGCAGAACCCAGATCCTCTCGGTTTCCACAGTTCTCACCACTGTGCCTTGGGAGAGCCATCGCCGACATGCCTGGCCTGTAGCAAATCAACTATTTAATGACATTTACATATATTAACTGGCATCTGAAATTTTGGATACGATAATTCATAGCTGGCCATGGATAACCACAACTGCTTATGGAGTTATCCATATGCACGTTCTGCAGCTGAGTATAGGACACGTAGCAAGCTGTATGCCTCAGTTATTTCTGTATTTATCTCCTTTCGACTTCACCTGGAGCCAGTACTTCAGAAGTTCCAGACTGTACGATAAATTCTAATAATCATGGTGGTTAGAGCAATTTAGTCACCACCTTGCTCACATATTAATGCAGATCTCTTCCTTTAAAAAAAGAATTAAAATTTAGGATGAGAAGTAAACCTAAAGCCTATATTCCATTTAAATTCAGTTCTTCAAGCTTCATTATGCAGACTGTCAACATCTGAAGCAATTGCATTATGCAGAGAAACAAGCTGAACAGAATCTCATGCTTTAGTGGCAGAGAAGAGAGGTATCTTTTTCTGAACAGAAACTTTATTTCTATTGTGCTTTATTCTGATATGAAAAGTGACCTTTCCTATGAGTTTCCAGCACTCTTCAAAGACCAGATTCTTTGCCAGCTGCAGCACTTTAACAAATCTGCCAACATCTGCCCAGCTTGGCTTGAGATAGCAAATGTTTCTGAGAGTGTTGTCTATTTGCTCAAGGCCTTAGGGTCCTTATCTTGCAAAGGCTTAAGGTTATGTGTTAGAATTTGCAGAATTGGAGCCTTTACATCTGTAATGTTTATAGTATATAAATTTTTAATGGCAGAAAGTAAATATTCCTAGCGGTAGATATGAAGAGACCAAATACAATAATCTCTATTGTAAATACACATGTTCCTGTTTTCAAATATGTCTTTGTTCGCTTATATTTCTTTCAGGTGTTTTATTTAGTATTAAAAATCCGCTCTAGTGTAAACGGCATATTCCAGATGTAAATGTATATAGATGCTCTTCAGGTACCATATGCCCAAACCATTATTGTGTGCTTGTCATCGCATGAGTGTTTTGTATGTGTACATTCATAGGTGTGTGTTCGCACTCCGTGGCCCAGTGCCTTCACATGTCTTACTTCCTATGTAAAATTTTGCATATAGTGGAGCACTGTTTTATAAAATACCACTGTTGGCACATTCGCTGCTCCCAAGGAAGGCCCTACCTATGAGTCGTGTAAAGCTGCACGTACAATTAATCTTTTGTAATGCGTCATAATATATTGTACATCATACCCTGAATAGTTTGACCAATGTGTTACGGTGGTGCTGTGAACAGCAGAAGTTCTGAGCAAAAGGTTGTATCTGTTTCTAACAATCTTCCAGATCTCATTTTGAGTTTTTGGTTCCAAGAAGTCCAAAATCTAAAGGCGGGATTTTTGCCTGATTAATGTTGATTTCAAGGCAAACCGATGTGTTCATCATTTCTGTACAAAACCTAATCTGCTCAGCTTTATGTAAATATTCCAAAGTACACTAGGAACGGGGATTTTTGCTGACAGAAATATTAGATTGGAAGGACAACTGTTTGGCAGTGAGGTACTTACCTTCCAGGACTTAATAGCTGGTAAGTGTCCTTGCCTTTCCACACTTACAGACTTACTTTACAGTTGAGATGGGAAGACAAGAAGCAGCCAAGTCGTTCCACGAATTGTTCATGCCTTCAGAAAGGAACGGATCCTGTGATTTGTTGTCATTCTTTAAAATCAGTAAGATGTTCTACTGAAGAATACAAGCTGAGATTTTCCAAGACAGGAGCCAGAGCGGCAACATGCCTTTACATATATCAACACAAGGAAATGATCCAATTACAGCAAAACAAATCCAACAGGCCTTTGGAATTTTAGATGGAAATCCGGAAGATACTGTGCTTTCTTCCAACTACGTTGGCCAAACTCATGAGGACAGCAAAGGGCCAACCAAGTCATGAGCCCTATGACAAGTGTCAAGGAAACCTGAAGCTATTTCTGTGGTCAAGTCTCTGTTAATGTCTGTGTGTCTTGCTGCAATTACTTATTCAGTTTCATGGAATCTCTTTGCTATCTCACCAAAAGTGTGTAGATTCAACATCTTCTCTCATCTTTGTGTGTCCACTGATTTTCAAAATAGGGGGTGGAACTATTGGCATATCAGAGGGTTAAAACTGCATTTTATGCTATTAGCGATGTCACCAGTAGAAGAAACACAAATAAATTCGAAGAACGCTACGATTTTCTGTCTCCTTTTCTGTCATGTTGTGTGTTACTTTCTGTTGTACAGAGCATACAGTTTCTGTTGAAATGAAATGCCGTTATGTAGTTACATTACGTCAACCATCCCGTATTAAGGATGGAGCGAGCAAGAAACTGCCCATCCTTCTAATTCTGGAGGTGTTCCTTCCAAGTTAGGCTTTCAAGGCAAGGCAAAGAAACCTGCTGCCATCCCTGTTCTCTGGATTATCAGAAAATTCAAAGCTACCTGTCTGAAAGCTTTCAGCATGTACATTCCCATGCAATGCGTGGCCATAAAGAAGGGGAAGAAGGCTACAATTCTTTAAAAGTCAATAGGGTTGGAGCATTATCTGCCCAAATTCATCAAACATAGGTATTTTTAAAGCTTCCAGTATTTTGGTGTTACTTACTTCCTTGAATATCATATATAGAAGTTCCTGAACTAGAATTACTTCACTCAGACCAAAACCCACATTGGGCAGGTTCATCATTATCAGAAGATGCCTGCAACTGCCTGCCAGCCCCTTGCCATGTAGGACACTGGGGCCTCTGGCAGCGAGGAGGGTCAGGTCCTTCCTTCTGTTCCTGGTGGCTCGGGGTTCCTAGCAGACCGAGTGTTTTTTGCCCAGCTTCGAATTTCTAAGGGAAAAAATTTTAAGAAGCTGAAATAAAAGCAAAATAGGATGGGAATATGAAAACAACATTTCTGAGCCCTTCTCAGTTCCAACAGCAACACAAAACTATTCCGTTTATATATTTAGCGAAATAAATCCTGGCATCACTACCAGTATGTTTCCTCTTATTGTGGGGGTTTCTTTTGAGTTGTGTTGGGACAAATATAGGACGACTGAGAATAAGGGACAGATGTCAGTGCTGTAAGTACTAGTGGGAGCTGGAAACTCCCTTCATCAGCTGCTTTCAGAGCGTTCACACCTGACCAGCACCATTCATCTGGACCAGGAGCGCTGTCGGGGACCAGCTGAAGGACTGCTGCTTCAACCTTCAGTTCCTCATGCCCGTTCCAAACCCAGGATCTGAACTAGTAGGATTAACCCATCTCAATCCGCCAGGTCCCGTGCCGTTTGTCACCTTTCCTCAGCCCTTACTTGAAGACCGTCACTCTTGCTGCAGCAGCCCCTGACCTGCAACCCTCGGCAGCGTACCGCTGGCTGATTTGATCTTGCAGAGAGAAAACACACCCCACGTCCGAACCCATCCCTTCGGAGATGCACAGCTGAGCCCACAAACTCACCACGGACCAGCACCAGCTATCTAGGCTGCCCTTCTCCTTTCAGCCAGGGATTTCTTCTGCTCGTCGCTTGTCCTTCCCCCCCCCACCCCGCCCCCTGCTTTTTCTCGCCCTCCTGGCTTTTACATTTCTTCCACCATGATCCATTAGGTATTTACCGGCAGGGTAATGTGACTTTTCACACCAGCTCTCTGCGTGCACTGCCCTGCAGACTGGGCTGGATAAAGCCTCTCCCCAACCCCAGCTGGCTGGACATCTCCCCCCCCACCTTCCCCTCCCCTTCACACTAGCCAAGCCAAGGATTCCTCTCTCCCTCCCTCTTTCTTTTTCCACCCCTCCCGCCTTCAGTGCAAACCCAAGACGCAGGATCCTGCCGAGGGAAAGTGCTCCTTGAAATCATCACCGCAGACCCTGCTGCGAAAGTGCAGAGGAGGAGAGAGAGAAAAAGCCTCGGCAGCCAACCTCCTGCGGCTGAGGGCTTTGCAAGCAGGGCAATGGCTTCAGGCTCCCAGAGATTCTCTCTCACCTTTCTCCAGGGTGTGGGATCTGTCTTCTTCATCCTTCAGATCATCTCTGTTCAGGCTGATGGTGAGTCCCCCATTCAGTTTGGGCTGGGTTGCTATGGCTGGAACGAGAGCTGTATGTTGAAATGTGTTATTGCAAAAAAAAAAAAAAAAATCCTTTTTTTTTTTTTTTTTAATAAGAAACTTAACTACACGCCCCAGTTTGGGTTAGGAAACGTCTGATTCAGAGGTTTTTGAGGCTCTGCAAATATCCTGGGGTTAAGCAGAGAAAGGAAATAAGATCCCAGAAGGCTAAGATTATTTTATTACAACAAAATGACAGGATAGTGAACTTTTCCAGAGGAAATAAGAATAATAAAACAAAGCCAGAACACGAATAAGAAGACTCAGCTATATTTTAGGAGGGCTCTCATAATTTAAAGTATCTTTTCTCCAAAAAACTTCCCCTTCTGCCACTTCAGATGCCCCCCAGCATCAATATATACGGGCAGGTACTTGAGGAAGGGAAGACAAGAAGTCAAAGGCTTTTATGACCTTTTCTGTTCGGTACCACACATGCGGAAGATGACCGCTCACCTTTCTGCACGTGGGCTTTGTCTGCGCTTCACTGCCGAGGGATGTGATCAGGACACGAATTGGGCTGAAGCAACCGGTTACTCCGAAACGGGACTTTTTACTCTCTGATGATAATCCCGAGTAGCTGCATCCCCTGAAAGTTTCCAGTAGCCTATTGCCCTTTTAATGACTAAGCCTGTGTTAATGATGACCAACTCGCCTTAGCAAAAAACATGATTTATTTTTGAAACCACTGTGTCTTTTCCTGGGAGAGCGATGCTGAATGGCCACATTTTTTCACTTTCACAGCTGCGATAGATTTATGCCTGATCTCAGGATTATTTTTTTTCGGTACACTAATCCTTTACCATCGATGTTTGCTGCATTATTCCAGGGAACAGATCTTAAACATTATAGGGCAATAAAAACCTCTTCTTTTTGTTCCCAGGGTATTTTTTGCTCTTCAACCTAAATTTATTTCAGCTGATGACAAAGTATGGCAAAGGAAAGGGAGAAAATTAATCTTGCCTGTATGTTTCTACTACTTTGTGTAAAATACCATTTATACAACAGAACTCTCTCTCGTAAATTTAAAGAAAATTACTTTTCATTAAGAATAAAGGAAAAGAAATGTGTTGGGCAACTGCACTGTGTTGCAGTAGGCAAAACTGTGATTCTGATTTTAGGAAATACTCCCTCCCTAGCAAAATGCCTCTGAAATGAGGAAAAAAAATGCATACCCATGAAAGAGGGTTCTCCACAGAACTTAAGAAAAGGGAACAGGACAGGAATAATTAATTTCCTGTGCTAAGAATCCTTCATCTGAAGAATTCCCTTGTCTTTTCAAGATCACCTCACAATTTGTATTATTTCTATAGAATTAATGGAATCTTCTCGGTTCCTAAACAGACAGCCCCTTAAAGAGAAAGGGAAAAAAATGTTGGAGATTGTTTTAAGGCAGAGTTCGTGACAGATTTTGTCATTCAACAGTTTGTCAAATTTACTTCACGCATGGTAAAGCAATTATAAGAACTAAAGGATAGAATATCTGAAGTATGTTACATTGTAGAGCATAATTGTGAAAAATGTGCACATCCTCTATTAACATGCTCTTCAGTGTGTTCTCCTGATGTTAATATTCAAGCGAACAACTGCAATACTGTCCTAAAAACCATCTGGCTTATTATATGATGATACAGAAAAAAAACACTTTGTGTGAACTTTAAAATTTACCACTACATGTAGGCTTATGTATTTAAGAAGATCTGAGAGGACGAAAGAGGATTAGTACTTTCTTTTATAACAGATTCTGGCCTTATCCAGACAGGAAACCACCTCCTCATTTGTGTAAGTTGTAGGGGAAAACACAATTGTGCTACTCTCTAATACATGCAAATGTCACTTAAGTGCCAAAGGACCGTTCTGGGTGATGCGTATGTATGTGTGTATTTGTTATTTTTAACTAAAGGTAACCGACTGTTTTGCAAACCGCTGAAGGGATTTTGAATTCACCTTGTAAAAACCCTGTGAAATTCAGACTGGCCCGTTACAGGCAAACCTCCGAAACTGGTTACAATATATTTCCCTAAGGAAGACTTTCACTTTATTATCTTGCGCACAAATAATGACAGAGAGCAGGCAATAAAACTGGAGACCATCGAGGTCTGGTGAAGGTGTAAAGCCTCCAAGCTTGATTGATCTCCTTTGACTAGTATTTACCATGGCGTGTATTGCTGTAGTGCAGATCGACTACAGAAAGACCAAGGTAAATGCTGAAATAAAAGATAGCTTTGTTTCGCTTTGCAGGTTTGTTTTTTTTTTTTTTTACGATTGAAATGTACTTGTTCATAGCCGTTGAGGTCGTGGTCGGACAGACAGAAGGCTCCTCAAGGGCTTAGTCCTGCTCTGACTTACCGCGGCGTGCCACTACTCTTGGTGCAGTTACTGGAGAATAATATAGGTTATCGTGACGGGTCTCGATTATACCAATGCAAATGCTGGCTTTGGGGAATTTCTTTGCATTTGTGCTGCGGTAGGAGAACAAGGATGCGGCTTCATGTGTGCCACACAGGAAGCGCCTCTGTTGTTTTTTTTTTTGACTCCCTCTTTTGTCTGTTCACGGGAGCTAAAATATCAATGTGTATGAACCATGGTTTTCTGCAGAGGACTTGCTCTGAGACGAAACACGTCAGCAGAGAATGATGGCAATTAGTCACCTTACTAAGACACTCCTGAGCGGGGAAAAAGCGACAATTGCAAAACTTTACTAATTGTTCCAGAGCGAAGTTGGTCTGTTGACTAAATTTGGGTTACGTGGAAGACCTAATGGTCAAGCCAGTCGCCTGGTAGTGACCATCCATAGTGACTGCAGAGGCTGTAAATGGAAGGATGCTGAATCCAGAAAGCTAGGCACAATTAGGTAAGGACATGAGCTGCACGCTTCTGACCTAGAACCAGATATGTCTGATATATAGGGAAGAATAAAACCTTCTATACTCTGTCTTTTGGCTTGCTTTGCACCCTTTTTGTAAAAAAAAAAAAAAGGAAAAAAGGATGCTGCTTCTGAGTAGCAGGTGTCTAAGCATTTCAGGCACCCACTTGCAAAACAGCACATATGTTTGTAAGTTGCAGAAATAAATACATAAACAATTCGAACTATTTGATCCTAAAGCCTGTAGTAAAATTAAAATTTAAGCTCAAACTGAATTTAGCTGAGGAGCTGACCTCCCAGTTTTGCTCTTTTTCTGATGGTGCAATATTTTAAGCAATTTGAATTAAATAAGACACCATTCACTTTAGTTTCGCACAGAAATAAACTCTACATTCATGAACACTAAGCAGAACTGGTAATTACTCAAATCTCTGTCTGTAATTGTACAGTTTTACTAAATCCTCCACCCTTACTATTACAATCACAGCCCTTGTTACACACAGCCATAGAAATGGAAATTCAATTGCTCTTGAAGTACAGAAGTGACCTTCCCTTCCCCCACTCTCTTTTACCCCAATTTGAAGTTTTTAACATTTAAGTAAAAATAAATCAGACTCCAAATTTGCACATCTTTCACCACTTTTATGAAGTTGTAACTGATTAGGCTTTATCCTTTGAACTAGTAAGTATCATGTCATGAGATCAGCATGCTGGGCATGTCTTTTAAAGTGCTTTCAGTTTATATTATTTGAGAGAGACATTTTTATTTCAAAGAATATTTGGCTATGCAGTGAAATGCTTCTTCTTCAAGCATGATGCAAAACCTGCTAAAGACATGGAGAACTTTGCACTCATTTCAGTGGGCTTTGAACCGTGCCTCTACACCTCAGAAGAACTTTGTGTTGTATCTGTTACTGTATTAGAATAAATTAGCCAAACTCTGCCTTCCTGCTAATCAAGAAAATTCTGCTAATTCCACCGAGATTCCTAAAAGTATGAAGAAACAGGTTTTGGACTGGTTTTATTTTTGAGGAGTCCCTTTTTTGTGCTTCCATATGTCTGATTGTAGATGTCTTTTCAGTCTCGAAAGCATAATAAGGTCCAGTTGTTAGAAACTGAGTTTAGCAAAATTTGAAACTGGAAATAAGGTGGAGCGAGAGTAATGAACCATTGGAACAGTTTACTATAAAGCGTGCCGTAAATTCTCCATTACTTGGCGTCGTTGAATCATGACCGGATGCCTTTTGAAAGGACATACTCTAGTTCAACCATGAATTTTTGGATTCCATGGTGGAATTATTGGGGGAAATCTACAGTCTAGTTATGCAGGAATTAAACAAGGTGATAAAAACGAATCCTAGAAGCCTTGAGATCAATGCTTCTGTGAGTATGTTTTCAATCAGACTGTATTGGGGAACTCTTAAGAGAAAACTATATTCAGCTATTGCTAGTTGACAAAGTTTTAGTGCCAAACAATAACAAAAATTATTCTTTTATCAATATATCAAAATGTAATCAACATTCTCTAATAATAGTGATCAGATGATGGTAGATATTAAAGAAAATCGCTCTGGTTTCAAGTGCGAATTTTTCTTGAGAGGTATGAGTCCAGCTGTTAATTAACAGTAGGAAGAATTATGTCTTATCATTTATGTTTTACCAATGAAATTGAAACTTCTTCACTGGTTTCAAAGGAGAACCTGAAGAAACTTACTGCGACATTTTCATTATGAACCTGATAAATTCAAGATGTGTGTTATGCCTCCTGGCAAAGGCTACTTTCCATGGATTTCCAGCTTGATCTTGAAACCAAAGGGACTGTCTTTGTTTGAAAAGGCTTCAGAAAAGTACATAGAGTTTTGGGAACAAATTTCCACACCGCCTGTCTCATCCTGGCATTATGGGAAGCAAATGTTATGGGGCAGAAATGAAGTGAGAGGGTTGAGGAGGAGCTCAAACATGGTGTCTGTTCAAAGGTACCACAAGTAAAGGCATACTATATTCTTTACACAAATAAACACAAAGACACGATCCTTCCATCCTGTGCCTTATGGAAATAGAGCACAGTCTCATATTTAAAACTGCACATTTAAAACAGAATGACAATAGATGTCTCGATACTGTCTCAGAGAGAAAACTGATTTCAACTACTCCACACTGTCATAATGTGTTAGAGAGAGAGGGGATACCATTTGAATTTTTCATAATCTCAGTACCAAAGCTGACTGTGATGTCATCAAGTATGGGAAATAACCCTTTTTCTTTTTAAACTTTACATTACAATGAGCAGTGATAAAATTTTTACAAATACTTAACCAGGACCCTTCCACCCCAATCCTGAAAATTAAATCACTATTGTGATTTAAAGTGAGAAAAATTCAATACGTGAATGTCACAGGGATGGTACCCATACCACCGTAAGGTGCAGAATCCAATTTTGGTGTTGTAGTTTTATTTATTTAAGGAGATTTCTTGTTTTGATGATGAGCTTTTGTATTTTTCTGTTATCATACTAGCATGTCTCCTATACTTTTTCCCTGTAAATGCCCCTCAGTAATGTGACACAGCTCAGGATACTCAGGATCCATCTGTTCCACTGGTCAAGTGTCAGATAAGTGAACCGTACTTGCTATTATATTTTCTAAGTAAGAAATTAGGGAAAACGGAGGGCACGTCTTAAAAACTGGGCAGATAGCTGCAGAGCTTCTAAAGCTTTGGAGAAGATTCCCAGGTTGGTCTGGTAAGTGGGTCAGCCTTTATCCACTTCTGGCTAACCAAAATTTCTTATAAAGCGGTTCACTGTAATTTTCTCAACCAGCATGTCCTTTCTAGCTTACCCTAAAACCTATTTGTCTACACAATCTGGACACCCCAGACACCTTTTTGAAGGACAAGACTCTGTTTTCAACCAGCATCTTCATAGTTTTGAGTAAAAAGTTAATTTATCTTAAGTACTAGCAAACACGTAACAGTAGTTAAGTAAGGAAAGCTGTCTCAGCCTCTGTCTTGGCTAGTGAAACTCCCCTAAAAATGTAATTGTCAATTACTGCTAAAAAGTCTAAATGATGAAGTTAATTTCTTCTAATTATATGTAGGTAGAACTCAGTCCTTAAAGGTTTTCCTTTCTTTAAGTCTTCTAACTAAAACACAAATGACTGGAAAATAGGGCTTACTGCCATGTCAAACTAACATTTATAATTTAAGTCAGATGCTACACAAACTTGCCCTATATGTCTTTGATGATGCATCTTAATCCTGACAGCCAAATTGTGAAATGTAGAACATGGACAAGTTTGAAGTTGGGACAAAGCCTCAGTAAAGCATCACATTTAATCCCTATTACCTTTACTATGAAAGTTGTCCTGCAACTTAGGAATCATCTAAAACTGTCATCCTTCTGCTTTTATTACCTGTCTCCCTACCCCACTCTTACTTTTGCTGTGTTTATTCATGGCTTTAGAAACAACATCCTGTGTTAGAGTCATGTGCAGTATTTGGGACATTTTGCAAAGAATCCTGAGGTTTTGGTACTCAGAACTGTAGGGGCTTGCTTTTTTCACTGCTCTGTGTAAAATCCCCTGTTCTAATTACAATTCATGGTACGGATTACAGTTGAGGAGCAAGAGACAATGTAGTCTAGTGGCACTAGTTTAGCACTGAGCTGTACTTCTAGGTTGCATTCCTTGATCAACTACTGTAAACTGCGTGAGAAAATCACTCTGGGTACTCTGAATTCTTGTTCCTTCTCATCGCTACTTGTTCTGCTTATTTAATTCGCTATCTGCCCCAGTCAGGAAGACTTCTTACTTGTGCGCATGTAGAATTCCCACCAAAGTAGGAACCTTCATTGGGACCCATCTGCGCTTGTTAGCGAATGTAAACACAAATGACATATTTACTTGAAAGAAACTTTGCATTTTTTGCTGTAAGGACTGTGATTCTTGCAGCGGGTTAAACTGTGCACAGGTGAGAACAGAAAGCTGTATCTGTTCCCTGTACTTAGGATTAGATTCAGATTTATCGATTCGCTGAAATAATATGTGATGGAGTTGGCACTTGGTATGGAATCAGTCTGAATCGGTCTGAAGGAGTCCTGATATTGGTCGATATATCCTATGAGTGTGAACACTTGGTATGTGCTGGAATCTATGCACTTATATAACCACTACCACGAATCTATTTTTGAAATGACACGTAATAAGTGTTTCCAGGCATTTACTGAATGAACAGTGCTTAAAAGTTGTCTTCCTGCACCTGCAAGCAAACTAAATCTGTACATTTAAAATGTAGAAGGTATTCTGAGGGACATTATCTTCAGAAAGAAGATACTTACGGCAATTTCACGTCAGCACTGTGAACTGTCTCATTATTTCTTTTTCTGGAGACATCCAGCTAATGTGTTTATTCCATAACCCAGTAACTTCTCAAGCTTTATTGCCAAAACCCCAACTGCCCTGTTCCCAGTTGCCAAAACCTCTAACTTTCACCCTTACAGCTTTCTCTGTGTTAGATAAATTGAAGTAAAATAAACTGAACTGAAAATAAAAATAACGCAAGAAATTGCTATGCTAAATATGTTCTCATGCTCATTCAAAAAAGCCTTCCATTAAAAAAAAAATCCGTCTCTCTTTCCAGAAAGATATGAAAACAAAGTGGCTTTGCAGCAGCATTTAGCACAAATTGCCATAGAATTGCAATTCTTTTGATTTTAGGGAATACGTGTAAATCTATTTCTGATGTGGAAGAGCGAGCTGCAATACTGGCTTTTAGATTTGTTCTTACTTTATAGATGTAGTTCTTACAAATGTAACTGTAAGATGCTTAGTAATGAATTGCAGCGTTGTAGCCTCCAGGAGAAGTTCTGACTCTGACTGTATATGTGCATATGGGAGTGTGTCGTGCTTTCTCTCTCCAGATCTTAAGCGCGGACCTATAGAGGCAAGACAAGCTTCTCGTACGGGCTGGGAATGAATAGGGGCTTAGCCATACTTGCTTCTCTATTGATGAACAAAATGAAAAGAAAAGCTAAGACAAAGGTATTTACAATGTTGACAAAATTACTCACTCCCAGAAGCAGGTTGCTCATTAAAATGAACTTAGTAAAAGCACAAAGACATCATTTGGTGATAATTTGCAATATTTTTCATTTAATATGTATTGAGTACAATGCCATGATGAGTGACATGTCCTTTCTTGGTGCTGCAGGGAAAGTGTTTGCACTTGAGTCCAAGAACAACTCTCAGGGTCTGGATTTAGCTGAAGCTGAGAAAGCTTGTGTTGACCTGAGTGCTCGCTTAGCAACTGCAGAAGAACTGAAAAGGGCTGTTCTGGACTGTTCTTTCGCCGGCTGCACCATGGGATGGCTCGCTGGTGGCTCCACTGGGTAAGGACAATAGCATAAACCTTCTTGAGAAGTATGAATGACAGCCGTCATGTGAGTTTTCCTCCTTGACTAAAAATATTACTGGAAAACACTGGCCACATACAGCTAAATATACCGCTCCCTCCACAGAGAGAATTTTGTACAGCTAATGTTGCAGGGACACAAATATTTATCATTCTCAGTTGACATATTTCATGGATCTGAAGCGATTTCCTCTTCTTTTTTCCTTCTGAATTATGTCATTGTGGTTCCTTTCCACCTGGCCTATAGCGGGGTTCTGAGCCCTACAGAAGCTTGTAGGACACAGTGCTGGAGTATCAGAGCTCCCACTGACTCTATTAGTCTCTATTCCATAAGAAGCTCAGCAAACTGAGCTTCTCGTGGAAACCATATATCTGTCTCAGGTACTTACGCATGTCTAAATTGACAGTAGGCATGGTCAAATAGGTATGACTTTACATGTACTTAGATATGGTAATGCAAAAGCGGAAGAGAGTTTGTTGAGAAAGCTCACCAGGGAGCTGTGGTGAGCTTTCACCACAGCTTTCACAGCTTTTCACATCATTCAATGCGCTGAATTGTAGTATTTGAGGTAGCTCAAGTGACTCGACATGGCAGTAGGCTGAGCTTTGCCTCGCATTACAGACAGTGTTGCAAGATGTAGTGGCCTGCCACAGCCTCTCCAGGAAGCATCGTTGCCTCCACAGAGGCCAGTTCAAAGCAGGAACATAGAAGTGCCTTGTGGGGGAAACCGCTTCCCTCTGTTGATCATAGTTTCAGGAGGCTAAAGTCAGCCTTCATAAATATTCCAGAAGTCCCGATGCCTTTCAGTGAAATTTAAGATTTTGAGGGCATATGTCCACATAGGTGCTAGCTGTGTGCCAGAAGCAGCAGAGCCCTGTCAGCATGCCACTCTGCCATGGCTGATGAGGGCTTCCCAAACTCCAGCTAACTCAGGCTCATTCCAGTCTCACACAGGTCTAGCTATGGGGCCCTGCACTGGGCCAAGCACGTACATCCCAACTTCCCAGTCTTCTCCCATATGAAAGTCTTCACAGCATGCCTCAGGTACAGGTAGACAGGCTTCGTATTTGACCAAGAGACCAAATCACAGAAAATTCAATTTAGAAAAAACAACATGGAGCAGCTGAGGGTTGACATAGAAGTCTCACGTTGCTGAAGCTGGGACCATACAGGAATTGCCTAGAAAGAACATGAGTAGATCTGAAGTTCTCTCTCTCTTGAATCTTTCCTTCATCAAGCTTACCAGCCCCAGCCTTAGCGTAATACGTACTTCCATTCCCTTGAGGTGCTTTACAAAGTTCTCATGAGTTAGAGGGTAATATCTAATCTACTATCAATGCTCAATGGTGATAAAATTTTGTTTTATCAAGATACTGTTTCCAGGTTCCCAAACTTTAGTATATTAATGGATTGTGTGACAGTTATCACTTATTTAAGCAAGCATCGGGGGTGGTGGTGGTGGTGGTGGTGGTGGTGTGCGTTTTTAATGATAAAATACAATTTCCAAAGGACAGAAAGCTGCTACTGTTAATGAAAGGTGATATTTAAACAACTTCAAGCAAAAGCATCTAGTTCTAGTGATCCTTTTTTTTTCCAGGTGAAAAAAATTGTTTGAAAATTTATTCGTACGTACTTTTGGTTGTTAACAAATAATCCAGAAATCTCTCAGTATATAAAACAGTGATCTTAAACCCTAAAAATTTTCTTCCTAAGACAGCTGCTGGGATGTCATGCAGGCCAAAAAGTCAGGAAAACTGCATCCATCTCTAAGAAGTGCATGGCAAAGTTGTTGCACAGGTTCTTTTATACAGCCTCAGTGTTGTTAAAGTAAGGAGTGCTGATGGGTAGGAGAAGGAACAGTCCCTTTTTTTTAACCTAAGCAAGACCACCAGCTAGTCCTGAGAGATCCCCAGTTAATTACTGCAGGCACTGGAGCTACAACTCTTAATAGACCAGTTGTGGACCTACAGCTGAATATCTTCAATATCAAAATTGGATACAGTGATAGTATTGCACACATCACACTGTGATGATTTGAGATTGTACACATCATACTAATGGGAAGAAAAGGAAGATTTTTCATCCCTTCCAACATTCCGTACTCCATGCCTCCAGTAGACCTGTCCTTAATATGGAAGTCTCTAAACTATTTGTCAGAAAGGACATTGTGGGGCCACATCAGCATGCCATTGCTGTGCAGTCAGCACATCTGACCTTCACTGGAGAGCTTCACCAGAGAGAATAGTTCTTTAGAGCTGGAATTTGATACTTTCTTCTCTGGGACTATTTTACCCATGGCTGGGCAACCACCAGAATATGTGTTACTTGGTTTGATGAACTGGATATTTCTGATTCTGGGGAAAACCAGGAAAAGTATAATGCCTAAAAAGGCTCTACTGGTTTCACTCTTAGTTAATGCAGGCCTGTAGAAGGAAATAAGCAGTCAAGTGCACAGTATGCAAATGAGACAAAGTTATTCAAGTTGGACAAGCTAAAGTAGAATACAACGATTTTCAGAGGGATTTAGATGAATGGGCAAAATGATGACAAATGGAGTTCAATCATAATACGTGCAGGAGGAATATGCAGTCTGCTTGAAAATCTTTTACAGGGATCTGATTTACCTCTGTCACCCCAGAAAAGGTATGAGGACATCACTATGGGCAGCACAAAGAAAACCTCTGTCAAACTGCAGCTGTAGTGAAAACAAAGAAACAAACAAAAGAATTGCTAGAGTGCTTATGGAAGGGGATGGAGAGCATGAAAAATATATACATATATATACACACACATATATAGGTCAGTGTAACACCCTCCTTTGGATTACCATACGTATTATTGTAACCACATCTTACAAAGGGTACTAAAACAGGTTCAAAAAAGGGCTCAAGAATGATTAAATGCATGGAAAAGCTATTAAGATAGGACTTAAAATATCTTACTAAATGAGTTAATTTTTAAAGTCTATCTACAGTACCTATTTAATACTTCGGGCATTTACTTGATAAATGGAAACATGATAGCAAGGATAAAGGATAGCCTTGTAAATAGAAAAAAACTCAATCCACACTCTCCTCAACTGATTTAACATGCAGAGGGGAAAGCAGCCTTCACAGCATGCCCAGAAGGTTACAGAAGTAGGGAAAATTATTTCCAAAATAAAGGACTCATCACTGTTATTCATCTTGATGGACTTCCACATCTTCGAATGAGACGGCATGGCCCAGGGAGAGAAATGACCTCCCCGTGTTTGCCAGGTCCAAAACCATTCAGGGCCTTACAGGTTGGATCTAAAACCTTGGATTCCTCCTAGCAGCTGACTGGCGCCCAGTGCAGATCACAAAGCTTTAGACTAATATTCTCCCATATCCTCTTGGACCGTATACATCAGAAAGGAGATGAATAGAAGGGAACGTGATAAAGTAAGTTCCTAATTTCAGGAAGAATGCAGTTTGGTTTATTTATTTGATGCCTGGAGAGTTTCCCAATCTTTCCCCTGAGGAAAAATGGATTAGACATTGGCAGGAGAAGTAAACACAAACAAACGATGTGAGCGAAGACATTATAGCATTGCAGATTTTTGGACATGCTTCAGTCGTCCTCCTACCACACAGACTTAAAACTGAACAGGAGCTCTAGCAGAGGTGTAAGGACATTTTCACCTCTAGATCAGTTTTCCAGGTTTTGCACAAGGCAGTAATTTGTTCACTTCTGATGGCTATTTCATGGTCTTAGTGAATAATTGCAATCCCACTCCTAGTAAATATATCCATCACTGTTGGCTGTTGTGTCCTTATTATTATTTTTACAGCCAAATCAGGGCCTGGAAACCTGTGGGAGTTTCTCCTGTTGCGACTGAGGCACATCACTGAGTCAGCGTGAGCATGTTGGTACTGCCTGCTCTCTGGGCTATGCCTCTTCTACGGGCAAAGAGGAGAATTCAGTCTGAAGAACTGGCCCAGTTTGGGTGGTTGTCAAATTTCTGATGACCTGTATGTTAATATGGATCCATATGTAAATATGCAAAGATTCTGAGATTATAATGAGACATCTTCTGTTGGATCCAACCAGGTTGTTGTAGCCCAGCTCATTCCAACCTACTCCTTACTGACCCACTGCAGTGACCATTGCCTCCTCAGGTGTGCGGGTAGAGGTGCTTATTTCTTGTCTATTTTAAGTCAGAAGTGAAGAGGGTGGGCAACCAGCTACTAGTTAGGGTGTTAAAAGCCATTGTTCTGCAGAGAGCGATGCTGGTGGAAGAAGACACCAATCTGCTGGTGGAGATGCTCACTTTGCGTTCTCTAAATCACTGCAGTCCCTGCAAAGCGGGCTAGCCCAAGCAGCAGGTCTTGACAAATATGATTAACTTCAACTGATGCAGGATGGAAATTGCTTAAACAAATATTTCCCTGTCAGCAGACCCAAAGAGATGATAAACTTGGTAGTGCTGTGGTTTGAGAAGCCTCAAACAGAACCTCTTTCACAGACACAAGGGGATGTTTTTGTCTTCCACTTTCAGTTGTTCTGACCAAACCAATTCAGAGTTTAGGGCTGTCTCTGGCAAGCCCGAGGGCTTGGAAACTTTTAGAGATGAGCCACTGGCAAATAGATAGGGGTAAGAGGATGAGGGGTAACTTCTTCCAGCAGCCCAGAAGTAAACCATTTAAAAGTCAGTCCTGAAATGTGTAACTTATGAAGCATTACACATTGTTACATTTCAGGAAATGAAATGTCGTTAGGCAGGTCTCATTTGTCAGATAAACCCTAATAGCTATTTATACTAAAACGACACTCATGACTTATTTGCATGTCAGACAAGTGAGTCAGTAAAACCAGCAAGCGATCTGCCAGAATATAAATAAAAAAAGGTGGCAGAGCTCTTTGAAGGGCTCTCACTGCTATCTTTTGAATTCAATTGTCATACTGGAAAACCCTGTGACAAGTCCTCCAGCACTGGGCAACGTGCCCTGTAGGGTCTTATTTTCATTTCTGGGTTTTTTGAAATTTGGAAAATGAACATGACGCAATTTTTCTTGGGATCAGCCCTGCTAATTGTGCACAGAGTACTAGAAAGCAACTATTGGTTTTAGAAATTGTAAACATCCTCAGCAGCTTGTATTAAGGTATTTGTAGCAAATTTACTCATTTCCATCACTTTTCTAGGACTGAAAAGCTCTCCTATTCCCTATTCTGTTCCTTATTTGTCTACAAAAGAATGAAGCCGTATATCCTTTCTATAAGGGCTTTGAAGCTCTGCATAGACTTTCCATTCTATAATGAAGCTTCTGCAGGGTGTCAACCTGTTCCTTTGCATGAAATTGCCCTGGGCTGGTTCCTACCCAGTCCCTGGAGGATTTCTCTCGGAGGGGCTAGCTCTGGAGTGAGCAAGCACAGTCAGCTAGAATAAGCCTTGCTGTGGGAGTCAGAAGACTGGGGTTCTTTTCTTGGCTGACCACAGACCAGATGTTTGCTGCTAGGAAAATTACTTCATCTCTATTTTTCCTTCCTTTTGTTAGCTCCTCGGGTTTTGCACTGACTCCTGTTGAATGCTTCTACAGTCTCCAACACAACAGGGCCCTCACTGCAGATGACACCAGTGGGAAATGTAATAATAAGACTCAGAAATGACATTTCACAAGACTACCTACTTCTTTTTCTGCCTACTGCATGGGACTTGCCCAGCACCTGGCACGAGGGTAATAACAACACATTTCTTGGGAGAGAAAAAAGCAATATCCAAGGAATGAAATAAGGGTCAGCCGCTAACCCTTGCCAGTCCTCTCATCTCTCTGTGTAAATCCTTGGACTTGTGGGCCCCGTGAAATTTATCTAGGTGTACATGCTATAACAGGCCCTCTTGCTTATTTGTGGAGAAGCAGTCCTAATGATATGTCAGTTTGGCAAGCTCTCTGTTTTATTTCAAGGCTGTGCTCTGCTGCCTGATGATAATGCATAAGAGTTTGCTCCCAGACATGTATATGAGGTAGGTCAATTAATTCCCTTCAAGAGAAAAATCCAGACATAGCTGACAGGATGTGGTCCAATTCAAAATGCTAAAATTGCTTATGAAACTGTCTGAGGAGGTCTTGCATTCTGAAATGCCTTCATGTCACAAACTCTAGTCCCACAGCTGGTGTCACGCTCTGCTAGAAGATGACTTTGTCTTCTCGCTGTTTCTCGTCAATCAGCTCAGAAATTCTCATACAGAGAAAAAACAAAGTAATTGTGTTCCAGGAATAGGGATTTCTGCATGAAGCTCAGTCAAGAGACTTTAACGTATGGACGTGTCCAGTTTACTCCAAGGAATGATATCACTGAGCAATGTGGACGTGAGCCACTTTGCATCAGCTTTGAGGGAGATGTGAATCTTTTCTTGGCACAAACTGGGAGAATGGCATGGGCAAAGTATGGCAGCCATGGTTCTTGTAAAAGAGACAGGAAAAGCATCATACAAAGGAAAATACATTTTTGATGTATTTTCCACGACAAGCCCCCAAAACACCATCTACTAAACTGTAGCATGACAGTCCTCAGAGTAGCCACTTCCTTAACCGGGACTCACACTTCTAAATTTTATTTTTACAGTGAGGGTCTTTTTTTAACAAACGTTGAGGGCTTTAGCAAAATTTCAGCAAACTTTGGCACAAAAGGTAGGGGTATGCCACTGAAATTAGTTAAAGCCAGAAGGTTAGAATTAATTGTTAAGACCAAGGATAATCGCAATATTGAACAGGAAGGTAAGCCTGGCTTCAGAGATGGAGTAACAGAAGTGGGGTGCAATGTAACAGCATTACATGAAGTCTCATAGGAATTTCTGCCTTAATCCAGTATTTCAGCTGGGGAAGACAGAGCAGGAGAAAGAGCTGGGTGTAGTCACACAACACAGGACGGCAGTGAGCCTGTCGTAGAACAAAATAACTCACATAAAAATTGTGAAAAAAGGAAATGCAGTCCTCCTAAAAGACATCCAACATCTCTTCCAGGAGAGAGAGGGCAGGACTGAAGGGCTCGAACGAGGCACTGGTGAGACACCACCTAAACCAGTGCGATGTAATTCTTGGCGTCCAGGCTCAGAAGGGATAAACTCAGACTGGGATCGGTCTAAGAAAGCACCTCTCTTATCAGAAGTGATTAAAGGTGATCAGTTTGTTTAGCCTCGCGAAATGAGGACAGAAAGGGGATATGCTTTCTCTTAGCAAATGCACCAGAGCGACTAATACCAGGATTTTAACTTGCCAGTTATTTCTAATGAGGTTGATTTTCTAATATTCAAAAGAACTTCACATAATTTTGCCCTTTTTTAAGAATCTCTGTAATGTTTGGTCCTATCTGAAAGCCTTTTGTCTGAGAATGGAGCTTCTTTGTAAATTAATAGCATTCAGCAAATATTTTTGTATTTTTTTTTAAACCCTTTGGTAACTAATCAATAACATCTGTAGTGAAAGCCATGGATTAAACTGGAGCCCATAAAATTAAATTGGGTAAAACCAACCTTCCAGTGACACTTGACGTGTCTTTGAGCACCCAAGTAGTCCAGGCCAGGAAGCAACACGGTTCTCCTGGTTCTCCTCTACATGCACAAAGAATGCTCAAATTATATGTACGTAGCGATGTTATAGTAAAATGGCTATATAAAATCTTTCATACTAGGCTACAGTATGAAAATCTGCATGAATGGGCCATATTTATTTAATGAACAGAGGCCTTACTATTTCAGTAGTCATATGTACAATTTTAAGCACAAAAGGCTGCATTTTGATGTATATTTTTAAGAATCTAAAGGATATTGGTTCTGCCTTGGTAAGACCTCCTTTTGACATTTCCAGTGGCAGTATTGCTGTTGGAATGTCTTCATGTCACACTTAGCAGCTGCTTTCTTTGGGTCACATCCAGCCAAAATTAGCCTCTATAGTTCCCAGTCAATGGGCTTTCCACAGCCCACCTGTGCTCCCCTTCATGACTTTTCAGGGAAATTTTCTTCCCTTCGGTAATCGTGAACATGTCATTTATATTTTATTTCTCATCAGAGCCAGCTTTATGATTTGCAGTTTCCCAAACTACAGAAGGGAAAGACTAAGAATAAAAATCCTCTAGTTTGGCTTCCAGACTACTGATTTTTTTTCTCTCACCTAGTTACTGAAACACAAGTGGCAAAGCTGACCCATGAAAAAAATTAGCACAGGATGTTGAAGATTTATCTTGACTGAGAAAAGTGATGAAGTTTTTAACTTTCTAATTAGGGGAAGGTCTGATATAGTTGAATCATGTTATGAACCAGACTTTCACAGTGCCTCAGCTAACACGTTGCTGATGATGTTCTTCTGAGCTGAATATATTCATATGCAAGTTCATACTACTATGAATAAATGTCATAAGACCATTCTGACTCAGTTCAGTGAATTTATTGACTAAGACTGCAAAACTTACAATCAATTGGCAGATACAGTAGTGACTACAAAACATCCCAATCCCACCTACTGGTTTCTGTGCTGATGGATCACACTATGTCATATAAACTCAGCTGTTAACTCCATATGTTTTAAATTGGGTTTACTGAAAAATTCTTAAGTAAGTATTACAAAATTGCTATGTAATTATCTTAGAAAGCAGAAGTGGATACCAGTGGACACTACTATAAACAAAATTTATAATTTATATATAAACATTATGTGTTTATTATATGTATCTTTATTATGGATGCATAGATACAATATAAAAAATTAGGTATCATTACTATAGCTGGAGTATATCATTATGATGTATTTAATAATATATATTACATAACGGCATATTATGGCATATTGTCAAATAAATACTATTCGTTCCAGCTTTTCTGCTATTTCCTTCTTCGAACAGAGGAATTAGAAGTGCAAAATATATCAATTACTCACTGGTTACATAATAGATTAGAAAAAATTTAACCAGTGCAAGAGTAAGTGGAAGGTTTCTAGGAATTCTGGTTCATACCATATTGTGCTATCTATTAAATATTCTCCTCGTGTGCGCACATGATAAATGCAATATCTGAGTCAGGGCACAAGGAAACAATGATCAGCTTGGCCAACCTCTGGTCTTTCTTTCGGGGTAGGTACAGAGGAAGGACTGTTAGTTGTTCTTAGTTGGATGAATCATATCGTACAGCAGGAATTAACATGACATTCAACACAGTGCAGGGTCTCCGTGGTCTCTTGTTTTCTCACTTGAGAGGAGAAGAGGCATCGTGAAGCAGGTAGCTTATAGGCTGGGTAGCAGTGGACTAAGAAGATTCCTAGTAGTTTTTGGCTTGGCTTGTCAAGGAACCAAAGGAGACACCATCAGGCACCCTCCCAGTAGGGGCTGTTGTCAACATCACTAAACCCCCTCCTTTCCCAACTATATTTTTAGCTTACTGATAGTATATGGTACTTATATGGTCCATAGTGATTGTGTGACTGATTTTTATGGTGTGATTGTGAGTTCGTGGCTGTGTAAGAGTAATTTTCAGGGATGCATGGATGTTTCAAGCAGATGTGTATTAAATATAGAAGATCATTAGGGGTGATCTGCAGTCTGAACTCAGTATGTTTCTTCTGAGCATGTCTACTTTCGTAAGAGATCTCCACAGAAGGAAAAATAAAATTGCATCTATTTCTTAAATACAAGATACAAAAATCATGCGTTACATTGCTCTAAGCATCAGATTACAATGCATGCTAAGATGAGTAATGAGCAAGTCTATTTAAGTTCAATTATTACACGAAAGTAGCAATAAACAGAATTAAAGTTCCCTGCATGACTACATTCTTCTAAATGGCTGGGTAGGTGGATGTATCCCTAAAAAAAAGTATAAAGTTTATGGCATTCTCTCAACCATGGTGCATGCCCCAGTGCAACAATTCAAAAGAGTCAAGAAACAAACCGGGCGACCCATTTCCACAACCTCTCAGCGGGGTGCTGGAAAGAGTAGGAAAAATGTATGACTTTTTGCCTCTTATGGCAGTGCTACTGCTGCTGAAGAAATTTTAAAATATGTTCAATTCTGAATTGATAGCCATTTTTCAGTCCTCAAATGAAAAATGTAACAACGTGAGAAGCACCAAAACCTACCTTTTAGAACTGAGACAAAAGTGTACCTATGTATTTAATCTATAATTATAGATGAGAACCTAGCATTTTAGGATTTAGGGAAACATATACCCACCCTCAAGAGCTCAGAGAAAAGAGGCTGTTATCGAATATTTTTAGTCACACCTGGAGTCCTACTGACTGCAGAGAGACTATTTCCATGCCAAAGGTGTTGCAGGTCTGATCATTAGACCCACTGCTGAGAAATGCTGGGCACTCTTGAAGCTCCTTTCAGAAGCAATAATAACAGCTTACAGAAGATGTTTAAAGCTTGCAGGATTGAGCTCATGGTAGGAAATTACTGGCAGAGAAGGAGGAATGGGAGAAATGAAAGGGATTTTTCTTTTTTTTTCCTATTTTTTGTATGCTTACAAGACGACTTCTTTCATCTCAGAAGAACTACATTAGAACATTCGCAGTTTTAATCAAATCAATTTGAACATGACAAAAATCCAAATGAAAGTCCTAAGTAAAAGATTAACCAGGGTCTGGTCTGTTGTAGGAAAAAAAGAAATAGACAGGAAGAGAAATTTTTAAACTTCATGTAGGAAAAAAGTTTAGTGAGAAATAAATTTTTAAAATCTTAATGTCATTTAAAGTCTTTCTTTGCGTATAATGTTCAAACTATATGCAAGATACACCTTTGTCAATTTGGACTCATTGGATAGCAGCTAAGAAATGCTCTTAAAATTATTTAACTAACCAATATATTCTATAAACTACAAACTCGTAATTCATTGTACAATATTTGAAAAAAAAAGTAAGAAAAACTTGCTCTTCAAGGACAAAATCTTACATGTGAGCCAGATATTCTTTTTTGGAGATGACCTGAATATACCAAGGATGTGTCACCCACAGATAACTTTTTAGCCTCCTGGAGAAATGATAAAGACATTACAGTGCTTTGGGCAGAAGCAAAATATATTGGCTAGAAATTGGAATTAGAAATCAGAAAATTCAAGGTAAGATTTTTCAAAAGTGGCTTCCAAGTTATCAGGAATTTTCTTCCTTGCTTGAGCAGAGAAAAGAATGTAGCCTGATTTTCAGACACCAGAATTTTATGATGGCAACAATCTTCAAAACTGGTTTGGTTTGGGTTTTTTTTGTTTGTTTCTGTTGGTTGGTTTTTTTTTTTTAAGAGATTCTGAAGTCTTAAGTACACAATTACAAGCAACAGGCACAAAGTTTTAAAGACATGTCAGTGTCTGTCTGCTCAGTGTTGCAAGGCATAACTTACCCAGGTGCCCAAGTGAGTGAGTAATTGTTGGAAAGATTAAGGTTGGTAAGTCCCTTTTTGAAGGGAGGCATAACTGGTTCATTCACTTAGGCCTTGTAAGACCGAGGGGAACAATATGTGAATACACACAAGAATTTTGTAATTGATGGCCTGATCCTCCCAGTCATCTGAACTCACTTGAGCAGATCGAGTCGCTTTTGCCCAGGTGCCTGATTACTTAGAGGACTCAAACTTTAAATGCATTAAATTCTAAGAGAGCTTGATTTTAAATTTGTGGGGACAATATTGTCCTTCAAGTGACCCACCAAAAAAAATCAACGGGTGTTTTCCTTACAAAATAAACACATTTGATATGAAATCATAAAGGGGCTTTCAGTAGGGGATGACATCATGTCGTTTTCCAGAGCAGAAGTGTGGTAGGAACCATTCTGGTATGTATGCGTGACCACCGCCATATGGCTTGTTTCATGTTGCTTTTGTTTGTTTACCTTAAGAGAACGTTAAAGTTGCATATTTAACTGCTCAAAAGCTAACGCATGCCAGAATGAAGATTGTCTGTGCAATCATAATTCAGCCCACTTGTGTAAATCAATTATTATGTAGTACTTAACTGCATGATCAAATACTGGGTTTCCACTGGATCTTTTCCACGTTCAGTGAATGGGCAGTTAGTCAACATTTACTTTATTCCCCAAATTGAGTGCAGGACTGATGGCACAATTAGTTCAACCGTTGCACAATACAAAATGACAAATTTCCTCCACTGGAAGGATTCCTCTGTGGAAAGCGTTTTTGTCTTGCTTTCACTAGAATAGCTGACCCTGCAACACTTCTGCAAACCTGCTGTCCACGAAAAATAAAACCCACACCATCAATATCCAGCTGCAAAAATTTGGGCTGAATTCACTTTCCCAGCCTTTGTAACCTTCAGAGTAACAGTAAAACCAGTGTTTTCTACAACAAACTGTTTTCTATTTGTTAGTTTTAAGCAGCCAGTACAGCTGAGGGAAGAGATAATTAGTAATCTCCTCCTTCATGTTCAGCATCTGCGGAGTTGTAAAACCAAATACAGATTTATTACCTTTGTTCAAGCGTATGAAAGGCAACAGGATGGATTAGGTACTGCTGAGTACCAAACCAGAAGAAACGGAATTTACACAAAGGTGTGGAATTACTGTTAAAAAAAAAAAGATAGCAGTTTTTCTTCCAAGAAATCAAGATGAATTTTCTGGTCTTGCCTGTGTTAGCTTTTGGGCAGTTAAACATGCAAACTTAATGGTCTTTTATTGTAAAATGCTAATGATTTAGAATCTTTCAGACCAAATCTTGAGTTTTCTATTAATTTTTATCCAGGTGCCATTGGTGGGAATCTGTATTGCTGGAATGTGAGAACAGAATGTGGCCTTAAATACTCTGGGACTTGGTCTGATGTTTAGAAGTATTACAGAATATAATAAGATAAGCATTCTTTATTGCTTCCTATGCCTTGAACTGATCTACAGCAAACTTTTTTTTTTTTCATAGATCTTCCCACACTAATGCCTTGCGTGCCAACTCTTAGACAGTTAAGCTGAGGCTAAAGCCTGACTACTGTGATAAAAGATCTCCAAATTTCACCTGCATGTACAACTCCAGAAGATTTCTGATTATTTTTTTCTTCTTCTTCTTTATTTTAGGACAATTATATGCAGAAAGACGGGCAGCAAACAGCAGAGCGTGAAAGCCATTGATGTTAAAATTGAAACCGATCCCTTTGTGAATGACCAATATGATGCTTTTTGTGTAAAGGATGAAGGTCAGCACTGATGTACTATTGAAATAATGCACAGTCATCGCTGTCTCGCAACATTAACAGTTTTGCCTTCAATTTTTCTACTGCTGAGAGGCAAAGAGGGAATGTTAAAGAATAAATCTTTATAGTAATCGCCCGCTAAACGAGCCAACTGCTGCAAAGACATTGGTTGCAGGAAATTAATTGCATTATCTTTTGTCTTTGATGCAGTTTAGCAAGTTCAAACAGCACTACTGATCTGGAAGAACCCATTTTGGTGTTCACAGAACATACTTTATGGAAAACAATATATCTGGCACCAATATAACCGAGATGCCTGAAGCATCTCCCACATATAGCACTGTAACTGAATGTAACTAAGAAAGCTGGCTTCCAGCCGCAAAACACCACGCTGTTGCATATCTATTGGTATACAACACCTGTATGCAAATAACTTCATTGCCCCCATTTTATTTTTGTTTTGCTTTGTTTTGGTCTACAAGTGTAGACCAGCCTGCTAGGGACTGTGATATACCATGGATGATTCTGAAAACTCAATTATTTCCGATTTAAGTTGATGCTTAAACTTTTTGATATCCAAATGACAGAACCCAAAAGCAAAGACGGATTCTGAAGGCAAAAAGTAAATTGTTACTGATAGGCAGGATTCTGTAGAGAAGTTTGGGAACCCCTGAAACAGATTGTTGATGCCCGCGGTGAAGTTTTGCATCTCATTTCCAAGAAAAGCAGGGGCAAACAGATGGCATTTACTGAGAAACAATAAGTTCACAACACAGGGGGTGGCATTTTGCTAGACAGTCAGTGGCATGAGTGGGAATGAAAATATAGTTGAAGTCAAATGTGGTGGAGGTGACGCGTATTTGCTGTGCACCCAGTCATTCAAAAATCGCCGCGTTTGACTGACCATCCTCTCAAGCAACCCTCGTGGTACCAACTCCAGGCTCCGTGCTGCTGTGAGCGATGCCAGCTCCGTCACCCAGTTGCCAATGTTGTCACACAAGCACCTTTGTGCTTTCTTCCATGCTGCCCCTCACATATAGGAGCAGCTCCCTGTAAACATCGGCAAAACTCTCTCATTGTCTTTCTTCAAATCTCTCTTTTGTCATCATCTCCCCACCCCCCCACCCCCCCCCCCGAGAAAAACCTTGCGGTGGGTGGGGTGGGACAGCTGTGGGACGCTGAAATCATTGTGGCTCTGGGCACTATTGTTCCATTGTGCCCCCCTGTCTGTCTCCACCTGCTGCGCCTGAGCTTACACGTAGATGCTGGATCTCGGGGAAGGAACCGTGTTTGCCTTTTGCATTTGGTTACTGCGCGTGGTGAAGGGGCAGTAAAGGCGAAGATAAGGACACAGGCTGACAATGCCTGTTGGAAAGGAGTACTGTCTAGAACTCAGAAACTGCATAGTTGAAACACGTGGGAAAATTAGGATCATTTGCAAAGAAGAGGCAATTTATGAACGACTTATTTTTGTACAAGGCAGAGTGTTTCCTGATGAGGGAACGGGATGATTGTGCCAATACACTCACCAAATAGTACTAACACACGGAAACATCTCTGGATGACAATGAGGTCCCCTCTTTTTCGAATATCTAAAAAAATTTGGGTGCGGAGTCGATGCTTGAATAGAAAGGCTTGAGCGAGGTTGTGTGGCAAGGAGATGAGTCTGTAGTTGGCATGAAAAGAAAAGCCTAGAAAGGAAATAGCTTTAACATACAAGCGTAACACACAAGCGACACACAAGCCAGCCCAAAGCAGATGACTGACGAGAGAACATCCTACACCTCAGGGATGCCACTTCCATTTTTGGGACGTAAATATCCAGTAGGAAGCAATAACAGCAAACCCCGCACCACAGCCTCAGGCACAGCATGTCTGTCCTGCTGTTTTGTACACATGGCTAATAACTGCACGTCTAAGATACGATTAATGAATTGTTTCTTAGTTGAAACCTCCCGAGTATTTTTTTTTCTTTCAGAAAAGTGGACATTGCCTTTAATTGATACAATTTCAATTATAATACAGTAATACATTAGTATTAAGACCTGTATATTGAAATGAAGTACAAAAAGCAAGTTCTATTGCCCTGCCAAAAGTGATAAATCCCAGGTTTCTTACACTGAGGCCAGTGTCCCCACACACAATAACCGCAAGCTTTTTAATTTCTTCCATGTCCGCTCAACCAATAATCTGCAGTCCCATACGAAATTCATCTGGTTCTTTCTCCATTTTTTCTTAACCTCACCCTCTACCCATCATCTCCCCTCTTTCAGGGCACTGTCAGCTCCTTGCTGGGTCTGGGCACGGCTGGTTGGGCAGGGGCCACATGTGCTGTGGCTGCCTTAGAGGTATGAATATGCTGGTTTTTTTCCACGTGTATGGAATACGGATCGGCTGGCCAGCACCACTTGTGGGAATGGGTAAAATCAGAGTCCTACCTATGCCCATCCCAATGGAAAAGATGCCTGGCTTTGTCTCTTTCCTCTTTTAAACTTGTCTTACCAAAATGAGCAGGCACTTAGCAGCAGCTTTCCCTCTTTGCCACACTTGGCTAAAATCAGCCAAAGGCTCAGCCAGGCTGGAAGGCTGAGGATGGACAGAGGGAACAGTCACATCAGCCGTCTTCCAAAACTAAGTTGGCGGTAGTAACTCTTCACAACTCTATTTTCATTTCTTAGGGTTGTTGCTAGGGGCATCTCGAACCACCATGAAACTTCTAGTACAAACCATCAAAAAATTCCCTTCTTAGGCCTTGATTTATAATTAACCTTCACTCAATTAACATTTAGCACATGAATGAGCTCAGTCGAGTTCCTTAAGCATACACCTCAGCGTGCCTCGACAGCCAGGGCAGCGGCCAGATGCTAGCGAGAGCTCTGGGTGTGCTTACGGGATCAGGCTTTTACAAATCAAAATCCTGAAGGGAGAGATACCCTTTTTTTTTTTTTCTTTCTCTTTCTCTTTTATGCTTCTGAAATGGATTTTGTTCTGTACACACAGAGGAATCACAGCAATCTTTGATACTAAGAGTTATGTTTTAGAGGGAATTGGTACTAAGAGTTATGTGTAACAGGGAAAGATGTAGCTGTAATGTTTTATGAATGCTGTGAGAGTAGCTGCAGTTTTTGCAGTACAGAGAAATGTGTCTTCTCAGTTCCTTGTAAACAAATGTTTTATGCAGCCATTAGAGTCAGGAAGACAACTCCGTACCAGCTCAGGATCTACTGAGATCAGACAGTTTCTCTCTTAGCCTTGAGTGCCAAAAATTTCCTAAAAATTTATTAGATTCTGTCTCTTCTGAAAATACCACTGGAGTACCCCACTAAGTCAGATCTGGCCCGCAGAGTGAGTATTTATTCACTACCAAAGCTCATAAGGAATTGCCTCAAAGTATAAAAGAGATAAGGCAAGAAAAACAGAAAGCTGTAATTTTTCCTACCAGTCTTATTCTTTTGTAGGACCACATACCGTTCAATTTCGTATGTATATAATCCTCCCGGTTCCCTTTCTTGTATTTTTTTAAAATGCAACAAAGGAGAGATCTCTTTGTTAATAGCTCTCGAGTTTTACTGGTTCTTTCTTTTGGTGACCCATTGATATTTACAGGCAACAAGTAAGATCTCTATTCCATAAGGCTTTGATTTGCTGCCACCATAGAAAAACTAAACAGGCAGCAACTTGTAGTAGCGTACAGCGTAAATGCAAATCAAACTTTGTTAAACATGACTGCTGGCTCCAGATACCCATCAGAGCTTGATGGCTTATGTACATATATCGGTTTTCAGCATTAAGAAAAAAAGAAAATTGTGTGTTCTTTACAGCAAATATATTAAATGCACGTTACAAGAGCAATCAAACTGCAATTTGCTTTATGTAGTATTTGAACTGGTTTTTTTTGTATTTGTCATGCTTTGCTGTAAGCTTTTCATTTTTTTCATTGCTACAGCTTTCTTTTCCAGAGCTTTGCATATAACTGACGGTGAATTTCCAGCTACCTGGTGGTGTCATTTAAACTAATAAATTCTTACAAGCCCTATCTGATGGAAAAGGTATTGGCATCCTAACATTGGTAGCTTACAAGCAGCACTTACATTGGCTATGATTGAGTTTTGGTTCTTTGTACTGTATTTATACTCAGTATTTTTATCCAAAAAGAAAAATTCCGTATACTTTAGTGTCTCAGCAATCAAGAAGAAAAACAAACATCCACACTCATCTTTCACTGAGGGCTGAGCGTTAAGGGTTGCGTTTTCCAATTTCTTAACGATGAGATGACATCCTATAAATTCCAGTGGTCTCTCTGGAAAAACTCCACTGAATTGGGCGGTTGTAGCAGGGGATGTTTTACGTCAAAGAGGATGTTTCATGTCAGCTTTTAGAGCATGGTACACAGTTAAAGTAGTAATTGTAGATAATCAGATTTCAGTAGATTCCCAGTTCTGCCAGGTGGTGTGGAAGCTGAAGTCTGCATCTTTTTTGAGTTAATTTTTTTTTTGCATTGATCTTAGTCTGTCCGTTCTGTAGACAGTATTTTATGAAGGCGTCTCAAAAAAGTCTTCGCAAACTGATGAGATGCTTGTAGTTTAAATCAAGAAGATTCTTCTGGAGGAATCTGAATTGGGAAGAAGGGGTGCTGTGTTCTTAAAGTGACTTGTGTCAACTCTCTGCCAGAAATCACCTGTCACAAACTCCTTTCCACACATGGTTTGGAGTTGAAGTTACTCTTCAGAGAGGCCATAGTTCCTAAAAGCCAATCATGACTGAATGTGCTAGCTCAATTAACAAGAGGCGTCTTCAGTCCCTTGTAAAAAATAATTACTGAGTCTCTAAGAGGTCTGTAACCAGAGTCGCTACTAGCCCTAACGTATCTATACTCAACACTTTTATCTTTGCTGTGCTGCTTATTCCCATTCAGTTGTCAGATGTTGGCTCTATGCTGATTTCTACACATGTATATTGACTTCTTTATTGACTGCGGTGGTGATTTTCACTCCAGGAGACAGTCTGTGCCAAATTACCGCTGACATGAGGATCTTCTCTGTACTTCAACATCACATTATATCTGTTCTGTGCTGTCTTGCAGTGTAACCCAATCCATCCTTGCTTGCTGGAGGTCAGCTATCAATGTGTGGAGCCCTGTTAAGTGTTTGACCTCACTGTCGATATGTGGCAAACTCAGGAAGGGCCACGATGTCCAGAACCAGATTCCGAGTTTCCAGGTTTGAGATGTGATCCCTCACACCAGCACGCAGAGCATGGGATCTGCTGGATGGGGCCCAAGTATCCAGCAATTCTACTGGGAAGCATGTATTGGGCTCATTTTTTAGCAAGAAAATATGCTGGTTTATGGGAGGATAGGTGAGGGGGAAAGCAGTAGTCCAGATGGAGAGTTCAGCAATGGAGCAGCCCAGTCCTCATCTACCAGCATCACCACTCCAGGCAACCCCTGTGGTCACCTTAACAAAGAGCACTGCTGTTCCTCTACATGATGAGCTGCTGCCAACACACCCTCTGTCACGCTTTGTGGCCCAAATCTGCCTTCTCTCTTCCAGCGAGAAAATGGCCTGAATGCCAGCACTGAGCACAAGCTGTTGTTCCAAACAAGCCCATGCTTTGCCAGCTCCTGGTCCAAAGGCTGCAGACAGAAACCTGAAGCCTGTCCCCAGAAGTGGCTCAGTTTGATGAGCTGCTGTGCCAGTGGCACTTCTGTACGTCTACCAGAAAGAACAGGTTTGGCAAAGGGCTGAGCAGGAATTGCCATAGCAACGGAGAGTGCAGCAGGACGAGGAGCCGTAAGATGCTGCAACCTGGAAAATTCCTGTACATCTTACACAGGAGGGGACAGCAGCAAAATGGATGTAGGAACTTGAGTATGTCTTTGCAGGGTATCAGCTTTCGCTCACGCTTGTCCATGCTGTCACTCAATGTCCTCTGCAGCAAAGACATGACGTTACAAAGTCTCATATGAGAGACAAAAGTTCCCTATACAGTGTTCATCCATGGACATCTTTAAAATCTCTGCTTTTCTTTCTATCCACACATCAGCCAGATCTCTCTTTCAGGATCTCACAGTTCTCTGTTACCACGTCTGCTGCTAAATTTTACACTAAAGCTCCCTTCAGCTTTTTTCTTTCCTGGAAGGTTATAATGTGCTTTTTGAATGTGTTTGCCATATTTAACAAATGTAAGTGTTACTTTTCTACTTTCTCTGGCCACAGGATTAAGAAGCAAGGCTTTGTAGATAAGAATACCCTCTGACATATAATTGTCCCATACAGCCTTGGGATCAATACTGCCCTCAGAGTAGATACACAGCTCCCGTTTGTGCTGATGGAAGTAGCTACATAAATAAAGTACATGAAATGCAAGGGTCTGTAGCCTTCCTATGAAGCAATAAAATATTTTTTTATTCCTTTCATCCACATCAATCTCTATTCATCCAACCAGTTCACAGGAAAGGCATTAGCTGCTAACTGCTCCTCACTTCCTCGGATGCCAAACCTCCATAAGACTGTACATAAACTGAGCTTTGTGTAGCCTCAAGAGCTTGTTTTTTCTGTCAGAGTGTGTGTGCATAGCTCCCACTAACTTCTGAAGGTGTTAGACAGTATATATGTATGTGTACAGTACGGAGAATAGACTTCAAAGCTTTGCCTTCAGTAGCATGTCCCTTAAATTAGTGGCAGATGTTTTTCAGCGTACCCAGTTGAGAAGTGGTTAGCCAGGTCTATCAGACAATTTCTAAAAGCCTGATCCAAAAGGACTTTCACAGACTGTGGATGTTTATCGTGGGATGTTCATGTCACCAAGAGGTAAACAACTGGCAACATAAATACATCGTATTCCTAAGTAAACATGTATTTACCTATGCCTGGGTCAGAAGTGGGTAGATGATGGGAAAAGCTGCAGCTGGGACTCACAAGGATCTTGCAGGATGCCCGTGGGCAAACGCAGGAAAGTAGATTGAAAAAAGCTTTTCTGGCAAAAATTTTGCCCATTGAAAACGCTGGATGTGAATTGGTGTCAATGACAACGTTGTTTATAAGATCTTGTGCTGATGCTGTCCTAAAAGTAGACTCTAGCAAAGTAGCAGGGATGCTCCCTGAAGATGTTTCTCCTTCTGCATGTTTAGGAGCATAGTTTTGGAGGTCACTTTTTCAGCTTCCAAGGGACATAATCTTTGCTTAGCCAGCTAAGTAGTTAGGTTTTTGTACAAAGGCAAACTGTTTCAACAGGACAGATCATTGCTAGAACACAAACCTAGCCCTGAGTTTCCCTTATGCCACATAATTACCAGAACTCCTGAGCTGTTACCTATTTAGCCTTTTAATTTTTGGTTGTTCTGTATCAGGAAAAGAGCAGGTTTTGAATCTTCAGTTACTTTGGCAACTGGAACAATTGTTTTTTTCTTCCACAATCAATAAGGGCTCTAGAACCATTGGAAAAAATCCCAGATTTGAGAAAGAATATAGAAGTGTTTATTTGTACCAACACTGCACACTTTGTCCATTGGGTTTCTCGTTAATGTCATGTTCTTGCATTATAGGCTTTTTGTTTGTTTGTTTTGTTTTTTCTGTAACCAAGAGATGTCCATTCCAAAAGGCACTGTAAAAACTCTGGAGGAAAAGGTGACATGGCAAACCCCTCTTGAAGAGCACTTGTGAGAGAGGAAGACTTTTGAGAGAAGAGAAACCGCAATGTCTAGAAGTGGTCTAAAAGATCTTGACCCATCTTGTTAACAATAGCCAAGATTCTTCAAGCCTGAAAAAGAGAGTTAAAATTCAGTTTACACTGGTATTGGCGGCTGTCTCTCTGCCTCCTCTCTGTACTTCTTTCATGCAGCGAAAAACTCAAGTCAGTTTTGTTATTGTTTATAGGAATTTTTGCTTCCTGGCTTTTAGTGCTGTCAGCAGGAATATTATCAAACAACTTATTCGATTTTATATCCTGATAAATTTAGCTCTTCAGATTCTCACAGAGAGCAGAGCTATGTTACCCCTGGGTGTTGTTAAGTTGAAGAGCACAAGTTACTATTTATTTTAGGGTGCCTCTAACCTAAAATAGGGGAAATTCGAGTATCTGGGAAGAAACTTTGGATTTTGAGAAAGACTAGAAGATTAGATACAGTCTCAAAAAGGACTGGTGTCCACCTGGACCTTTTCTTTCTGTGAACGTGGATTGGGTCATTGCTCGGCCTCTGCCTGCTTGCTACAGTGTAGTAGACATTAAAGTGACATTAAACAATTTCACAAGCTTTTCTGCAGTTCAGAATGACTGTATCGAAGCTTTTGCTTTTCAGTCCCAACCTACCCAGGGCTTTATAAAAGCAGGCGGAGAAGACAGCTGTAGTTTGACATAGAATCATAGAATCATAGAATGGTTCAGGTTAGAAGGGACCTTAAAGATCATCCAATTCTAACCCCCATCCTGGGCTGACTTGTTGGAAACAAAGCCCCTTTAGAGGCATCGCTGCGACACATCGACAATATCACAGTTATCACATCACAGCGATAGCCCAATATATACCTTCCCAATTACAGGCTGAAAATAGTTATGAGAGAGGATAAGGGTATGAATCAGATGAGGCACATGAGTTCCGTGGACATGTGTAAGTTTCCCCTTGGGTTAACTCTTTTAGCACCGCTGTTAGCACTGCTTTTAAAGACCGTTGCAAAGTCTCTACAATCTCATGCCTTTTTTCCTTTCAGACAAGCCCTGCGGGGACCCGCCGTCCTTCCCCCACACCATCCTGCATGGCCACACTGGCTTTGAAATGGGGGATGAGCTGCTGTACGTTTGCGCCCAGGGGTACATCATGGGCAACAAGGAGACAGCCTTCACGCTGCTCTGCGACAGCTGCGGGGAGTGGTACGGGCAGGTTCAAGCCTGTGTCAAAGGTAAGCTCGCCTGGCACACGGAGCATCCCTCCGGGAGGTCGCAGCCTCCCATCAGCCCAACTGAAATGTTTTCAGGCTGACAGGGGTGTCTCCTGGGCATGGGCGGTCCCCCTGAAGGTCTTGGTGACTGGAGCATCAATGTCTTGGCTGACCCAACAGGGTTTTTACAATCCTGTTGGTAGGTATCTCCAGTAAACCACAGGAGAGGATAGTTTATTCATACTTATATGAGCATGAAGTTTATTTCTGGGTAGCAGGAGCCATTCAAAATAAAAAAATTTGCATTTTTAATGCCATTATAATTTTTTTCTGTGTTCGCTAACCCATTTCAGGGATTCACTGGGTCTTAGCCCAGGGTTATCACTCAGCTCCTGCCTTCCAGTCCACCATCTTCCTTCCTTTTCCCACAATTCCATTTTTCTTTAGTACTGAACATAATTTTTAATTACTGGAAAATAACCTTCACCTGTATATTTAATACCAGAATCAGCCCCTTTCTGGAAATCAGCTGTTTACAATCTCGTATGTGCTCATTGTGTTACTGGATGAGGTTTGTAACTTTTCAATGTACTTCGTTTACTCAAGGAAAGCGATTACTACGGATGTTGCAAGAAATATCAGAGGTATTTTGTTCAGGGTAGTTCAACAGCCAATGCCCAGGCAGCATTAATGAGCCAAAGTCATTGCTTACCAGATAAAGTGTACAATGCAGGTTTTGTATGTCTTCTGCTATGTTTATTTTCACATGAAGCCACAGACTTGCTACAGAGCAGGCTACTGAAATGAAAACTTGGTGTTCTCACCTGTGGGAACCTAGAGCAAGTACAGAGAAAAGCTGGTGACTTTTTGTAGGCAAGCACCAAGCATGGCCTGCACGCCAATAACATCTTTCCTTACCATAGATATTCTGAGGCTGTCCATGGCTTTATCACCCGGTCACCAGCCTTACGTGGTGCTACACGCTGAGGCCCCTGAGACAGAATCCTCCTTAGAAGGACAAGATGCCATGGTGGTACTGTGGCCACACGGAGACAGGGGTCAATATAGCTCAAGAGCACAGCAGACCCATATGCAACCGCCCCCTCTTCTTTATATTTACTAGGTTAAATTGAGCTGACCAATTGACATGACAAGAGGTAACAGGCACAAACTTGAATATAGGAAGTTCCACCTCAACATGAGGAGGAACTTCTTTACTATGAGGGTGGCAGAGCACTGGAACAGGCTGCCCAGAGAGGTGGTGGAGTCTCCGTCTTTGGAGACATTCAAAACCCACCTGGACGCGTTCCTGTGTAACCTGCTCTAGGTGACCCTGCTCTGGCAGGGGGTTGGACTAGGTGATCTCCAGAGGTCCCTTCCAACCCCTACCATTCTGTGATTCTGTGATCCTTTAGGTGTTCTTGGATTTTTGTTGGGGACGCAAAGTAGGTAATACAATAACTGTCCATCTTTTAAGCCCCAGACCCTGTCCACTGGCTCATGAGAAGCTGGTTTGGCTGATCTGAGCTTTTACGATCCCTTTCATACTAGTTGCTTTAGCACTTTTGAACTTCTGGCTTTATATACATGATAAATGCTGCTTCCTTTTCGTATGTTAGGAAAAATAAAGGCCTACGTAAATTAAGAGAACTGGCTGTGCCACAGAAGAAGTCTGTGACAGAGTGGCAGAAATACAACTTGGGCTAGAGCTAAGCAGTGAGAAGAAAAGCTTAAAGAACTGTATTATTTTTTAATTTGCCCCATTAAAAAGGCATGCAATTTTTATCTTGCACTATGATTTCAGGATTTTTTCTACAAACACATCAGTAGCTACCCAGATATTTACTCCATTAAAAGGAATGAAAGTGAATTTTCTTACCAAATAACTTGACTCAAGGAATCAGGCTTTTAGTTAGAAAATAAAAAACAAAATGTAAAAGCTCTGGGAAATTATAATAATGGTATCTCCTTCATTTAAACCTTCAAGAAAATCCACCTTTATATGGTAGTTAAGTTCTGCAACAAACTTTTAACTTTCCCCTTGTTTAAACATAGGCTAAACAGTACCATGGGTTTGGACGTGGATGCAATCCGAATTCTGCTTTCTCATTCTGCTTCTCATGTTACCCTGCTCAGTGCAGAAAGCTCACAATTTCTCCAATATTTAAGAACAGTCATCAGAGTATCTTACTATTTTTTTTCAGAGAGATATCACACCTTTAGGATGATATTTCTGGCAAAACGGATAAATTTTAAGCAGAGGAATGGGCAGCTGTTGGGTAGCTGAGCTGGAGCTACCAATATATAGTCATATATATCCATTTCGGAACCTATATATTCCTTAATGCCCAGGGGCTTGCAAGGAGTTATTTTTACTCATGAATATGTACCGGCAGGCAGTGGATAACCATGAGAAAACGTCAAACTTGTTCTTAGTAGAAATGGGTCATGTCTGCGCACCAGGGAATCAGATATTCTAAACCATCCAGATGATAGTATAGACCTACCAAAAAAAAAAATAAAAATTCCAACATCTTTGTGAACTATTTCAGCTTCCAGAACTGTTCTTACAAACAGCAGTTCAGATGATTAAGTGAAATAGTGCAGGGAGTGGAGGAGGAGCGTGGAGGGAGAGAAGGAAAAAAGAGTATCTGCAACTGATACCCCGGTGGGTCTGAATCTGCTGTAATCCACAGCAGATTGACGTTTCTCTTTTCCTTCACTGAGGTTAGTGAAAATGCTAACTTTATCACACATAGAAATAAAACGGTATTACACCAAAGTAAGGAAGGGAAAGAATCAGGCCATTTAAGTTGTGTGTGTGTTTCACTGTTTTCCCTGGATAAATAGTCTTATTTCCCCTGTTTTGCCTGAGCCTTCCACACAGCCGCAGGGGAGAGAAAAATATTTTTAAAAGAAATAGGAAAGTGTGGCTGTAAAATCACAAACATCAACACTGGAACTTGGGAGCAGATGTAATATTGTGGATTATGATTTTTAAAATGATTTAAATGTGGACTTCATGCTGAGGGGCTTCCTTTGATTAATGTTTTTCAAACACTTTAAGGACCTAGGATAGAACATACAATATGTGTTCAATTAATAATTATATATTCAATCCTCCTGATGACAATTCTTTAAGAAAGGAGGCTTTACAGGAAGACTGAAATGTGCAATACTGTGGTTCATTATTTTTAAAAACCGAAGAATTCAGTGAAAAAGAACAACAACAAAAAGGAATTTAATTAAAAGAAACCTGATTTACAGTTTACAGATATTTTGGGGTCCTAGGAGAGAGGAGAATAATTAAGTACTCCAGAAGTCAGCACACACACTACTTTTTAAGTGCTTGGAAGCAAGGGAGTAACTTCCCTATCATGAAGGTTAATGATCGGACTTAACGGAAAATTTATATCCCTGTTGGCAGCATTTCTGTCCCGACTGTCTCACATCAGAGGAAAGATGGTCCTGAAGCCACTTGGATGAAGTGCTATGTTTAGAGGCTGGTAAGATGATACGGTTCCCTTGTTCTGCATCTGCGCTGGGTGAGCAACTGGAAATGTGCAGTGTCCCCGCTGCTCCTACACCAACACAACTGGGCCACAGGGGGAAAACTCCGGCCAGAAGATTAAAAGATATAAGGCCTGTTCCTACATCTTGCACTGCCTCTGAGACCTGGAGCAAGTCTCTAGACTATTCTTTAGAGAAGTCACTAGACTCCACCTCATCCACGAACAAGTGATAACCTTTACCCAGCTCCATAAAGCTTTCTGAGATTTGCAGGTGACCCGCTTGGTAACATTGCCACATTATAATGCCCAGCTTTACATTCCCAGTTGCTCACCCAGAGCAAATACAGAGTTGAAGAACCATCATCATGGCAGCGTCTAAATATAGCACGTAAATTTCTTTGAAGTAGCTTTATGATCATCTTGCCTCTCTGTTTTGATCCAGTTAGAGAGATACAGTCCATTCTGTATCTCTCTGTCTGTGTCATACAGTCTATCAGCACCCAGGATGTCAGCGTACGACCATACAGTCGGCAAATTTGCAGACTAAATGCCAAAAAAATATTATGCATCAATACACGTATAATCCAAAATATGTGGCAAACTTGGCTATAGGCATAACTGAACAAAATAATTCTGGGGGTATAGTAAGGTATTTTGGATACAGTAAAGTATGTTGGCAATTAGGAAACCAGTTCATTGCAAGTGGCTTTAATGTGCATTGCGCACACCAGGTAATGGACTGTAATTTTTAATCAAGATGCTTTTTAAGAAAAAAAAGTGTCTCTGTATAGTTAGTGTTTCCTGCAATTTCTCATCATGAAAAGACGCTGTGTTCTAGCTGAAAACACAGGGATATTCAACCCAACAAAGCAACCTTAAGCAGAGAACAGGGAAATACATGGTTTTTCGCGGTTTATTATTTTTTCTGTTTCTGTGGAGAGAACACATTTGTTTCACAAAATATATCCTGAAGATTGGCATTGTAGTAAGGTCTCAAAGCAGCTGTATACGTGCCACGCTGTGGCTGTCCTGCAGGCACACAGACTAAAGCAACTGTTGCTAAATGACAGTTGTTTTATTTTTCCCAAAATGAACCACGGGTTCAATATCAGGAGCATTAATACTAACATTTCAGTGGCGGTGGGGTGTCAGGGCTGCATCGCATTAGGCTGTGTCCTTGAGAGTTTGCTTCCTCAAAGGAAAGACAGATTAAATGGCTGGGAAATCATGTCACATCTCTGCCCTAAAACTGGCTAAGAAGAATGTCATATATTTATCCTCTTCCCTTGACTGCTTTGGTGTTTTTTTTTCAACTACAAGCTTGTGGCAGGGGAGGTCATATCTTCTGCACATCTAAGAAATCTCTCCGGTGTCAATACTTGGATATTTGTCTAGTGCATTCAGAGCTGGTCTCACTTTTCCACAATGAGAACCGTACTTGTGATTTCAGTGTAAGGAGGATTCGGCTGACCTTGACCACCTCTGAAAGCTTCACCTACAGCTCCCACCCTTTTTGCCTGATTCAGCTGTTCTTATTACTTCAAACATTGTTTTCAAGAACAGTATTGATTCCCATTCATGTAATCTGTAAACATGACTACCCAGCACCCTTTAATGCTTTTTCTTTTTTTTTTTTAATGGCTTCTGGTCTTATTTAGGAATGCCTTTTTTTTTTTTTTTTTTTGACAGTGCAAAGGGAGAGTTGTAACACACATATAAAATAAGCAACAAAATATGTCCATGGCCTGTCCAAACAATTGTTATGACAAACTCTGGTTCTCTTTTCAGGTCTGTCACTGAGCGGTTGTATTAGATTAATGTAAAGTATCGATCTGGCATGAACCGATTCTGCCAAATGGAATTAGTTTTAAAAATTATGATGGGTTATTTATTTATATAAGCAAGCTTTCTGCTAGAATAAAAACCTCTTGTAGCTGTTGGAAAAGACAAAAGGCAACACAAATTCTGTCTAGTGTGCTCTGGTTGATTGGAGAGAAGTGTGTCCGTCTGCCTGATCCAAGTCAAATGGATGATTTCTTTGAGATGCTGTAGTTCACAAATCTGACTGATCTTAGGCAAGTCGGTCTACATGCACTTTTCCTTCCCACCCTTAAAGACAGATGCCGGCTTGTTGATATTTGCTGTAACTACTTTGAGTTTCTTAGAATAAAGATGTTTTTATGCAGTAGAAATGTTTATAGTGATGGTCTACATAGAATCAAGTTTCAATTTCCTGTACTCCAAAAATACATCCAGAAAATATGCAGCGCGCTTTATGGTTGTCCAAAATAGCAACACTCAAAATAGAGCTCGGATGCCAATATGCTATCTAGAAGAAAAATTAAACTGATCCTAGAGTGTGGAAAACCAGGCTCTTTGTTTTTGCCTGTCTCTGTGTTTGGTCGCTGTTTTCACATTAGGATCAAAAGTTGAAGGAGACAAAAGCTGTTCAGGACTGGATGCTTCCCAGAAAGGACAAGGCTGAATTAAAAGGATTTTACCTTTTAATTGAGCTTTACATCTTTGGTAGTATGCCATTTCAGCATCTGTTGCTGTAAAATGTTCATTTCAGCCTCAGTAATCCCTCAGACAGTGAATCAAAACTCACTGATCCTTCAGTCTGCCAGAGCAGGGCAGGGGAAGATGTAACAATGACCAAATATAGAAAGTTTTTGGTCTTGGACTAATTAATTTCAGTGCTGGCTCTTCTTAAAACCAGACCTGCCTGGGTAGGAAGAAAGATGCAACCACTTTTAAATCAGTTTGCTAGCTGTTTTAAAAATGTGTATAATTAAAGCTTACAACTATTTGGATAAGAGGTGGAGCTCAATTGACTTTGGTTGTTGCTCTTCAGTGCTGAGACTAAAATTCAGAGAGCTGGAAAGCTTAAGAAAGTGCTGAGGAGGTGAGCAAAGAGAAGTGCAAAAGTTGTGCAATCTGTTCCTGGAAAATCAAGCTCATGGCTGACTTAAAAGATTGTCATGGTAACACAAACTCACTAAATATCAAGTCCAAGCCCCATTTGAAGGTCTGAGGCCCAGAAGAAAGAATAGAATATTATTACTGTGTAAGTTAATTCAGGATCATATAAATCAAAGCTTCGGAGGAAGGGGGTCTGTATTTCCTTTGATGGTTTGAGAGCTCAATAGTTGCTTTCATTCTGGCATCCCGTAAGCTAACATTAGTTATGTTGATAGTCTTTGCTATAAACTATACAAATACAGGAGATTGCGTATGAAAATACATTATAGCAGCTTTACAACTTGGGCTACAATCTGATTGTCAGAAGGAACAAGACTCCCTTATGCGGTGACGAGCAGCGCATAATGAGCTCCAATCTCAGGCTCTCTTTAGACTACAATGGGCTTTTTCTTTCCTCAGCTGAGTACTAAGAAAGCACCGATTCATTTCTATACATGCAGGATCAGGCCCAAAGACAAGCAGGTTTGATGGAGACTTGATTGATGATTCAATAAACCCATAATATGTTCTGATAGACTGAGGACTCTTATTTTCCTAGGAGCACATGCTCTTTCCTGTTGTGCCTCCATAGGACTTTCTTCTCAAGGGTTGAAAGTACACAGCAGGAGAGGCACTAAAGGGGAAGAGCTTCAAATTCTATAGAAAGCACATTGCTATAGTTGTTCAGCATTCACCAGTGATCTATACTGGTCAATAAGCCGAATACTAGCTAACCAAAGAATAGGTCTGGAGGAAACAACACAAGCAAATGACTAATTTTTGTTCACGGGTGCGTGTGCATGCACTAGAACACCATAACATAGAAATCAATGTTTCATCCTCAGCTGGATTACTGTAGTCTGAAAAATAGATGAGTGGCAAAAATAGAGGTACAGGAGACATACAGGTGAAGACAGACTGGTGTGATGATTCATCTCAAAAAAGAAAACAATGACCATCGCAGCTGGTAACTGGTTCTCACATTACGATGTTCGAGTTCACATATATCCAATGGACACCTATAGGCTGTCATGAGACATTCTGGGCTTTAGTGAAGCAGGCTTGCCAGATATCAACTTTTAGCAGGAGTCTGGATGGTAAGAGGACAAAATGGCTTGAGGCACCGTTTCCATGCAAAGAGAGTGCCAGGGAGAAAAATTCTTAAGTAGAAAGCGAGTCAAGGGACAAAGTGAGACTAGCATTTGATGGCTATTATAAGTGCTACATAGTGATGGCCAGTGCCACACAGAGCTTCAAAAATACGTTGCTAAAGTGCTTTGGTATTCAGAGGTACACTCCAGTCATTAATGAAAGTCTGAAATACTGTTGGAAAAGATTTTAGGATGAATTTGAAAAGTGAGAGTCCTACCAGGAAGCTTTCCACTCTGAGAGCTGGATTCCCCTGTCTGTTAAGGTGTCTTTGCACCAGATGGAAGTTTTTTCCTGCTTTGGAGAGGACGGAGAGGGTCTAGAGGATTACACGAGCAGATGAGGACACCGGGACCGGGAGGGAGAGGGGTCCGTTGTTGGTGCTGTTGTATCATGCGCAGGTTTCACCCTACAGCCTTGCTGTGAGATGAGAGGACCTGCTGAGAACATCCAGTTCGCCAGCATGATAGCTTTCACAGAGGTATTAACTCTCCACAGGCTATGTCGCACATTTCGGTTTCCTCAGCATAACTGCTTTGGTTTATGGTAGACCAGACGCTATTCCAAGAAAAATACCTTTTGCTAATACTCATTCTGTTCTGGCACCTGGCTTAAGCTGCTCTGGCAAAAAGTTAGCTGGTGTGAGCTGTATCACCACTAAGTGTTTTTGGTCAGACTGGTTTTGACGATATTTCTAATCTTTCTTAAGAGTAGACCAAATATGGCTCTGCCAGAAGTCTGGGAAGCAGTCTCCAAGGAGAATGTGACTCATTCGGAAATTGAGGTGGGCCCCAGATGAAAATGTGATTCAAAGTTGGTTAAGTGTAAAAAGGCAAAAAAAGATAAGGCTTTATGAATGCATTGATTTGTAATACAGCTTCTCCTATTAATTTCTTGTTCCCCATGTCATGCCAGGTCTATTGCTTCACTGTCTTCATGAAAGACTAAACACTCTCTTAAAAAGAAAAATTCTCACCCTGAATCAGTTTGTTTTATTTTCCATATCCCAAGGCACTATTTTCTAGGACTTTTAATGCCAGCATAAATCTCAGCAATTACATCAACTTTCTATGGAGTAAAACTTGTGTGAGCTGAAAATCAACCACCCTGTCTAGTTTGGAATATTTTTCATTGAGCTAAGGTTTTAGAAGAGTGGAAGAAATATAAATTACAATGCATTATTTCATTCAAATTCAAACATTTAGCTTCAGGCTTTGACTCAAGTCTATTTTGCTATGAGTGGTAGGTCTGTTGAGGCATGGGGGGTATTTCTAAATCAAACTCAAACTTTGTGATGAATCTGCTCCTCTGTTGCACTTAGTTATTTTTTTGCTGGTTTGGTTTTGTTGTTGTTTGGTTTTTTTTTCTCTTTTCTTTTTGCTAGCATTTAGTTTCTTAAAATTGGAAGTCTGAGAGTTGCTTACGGACACTATTGTCTTGATACCTAGGTGTTAGGCTTTACGTGTTGGAGGCAGAGTTTTCTATCCTTGCAGTCATGTGTACATCTTGCTTTCTTCAGATGAAGATGAGCAGAACTCAGTGTCAGCTTTGGTGTGTGGGGGTCTTCCTCGGGCAGCTCTGAAGAGCTCTCATGGAATGAGAAATACCATTCAGCTCACCTGGCCCCAGGTGTCGTATCACTGCAACACCAATGCCATTGAAGAAAAGTAGTATAATGATCAAAAAACTGAACATAAGGTACTGAATATAATCCTTTAAAATCAACTGGCTTAAAAGGGATGAAGTTGTTATAAAACTTCTAGTTTTTTGGTGGTTTTTTTTTTTAAAGTCCAATTGTGAATTGATTACTTTTTGCTATACACTCCTCTCCACACCCATTTCTTGCTTGAATATGATGAAAAATTTTCCTCAAGTCTGGCAAAAAGAGTCATGTTAGGGAGAGTGAAGGTTTGAGAAAACAATAAGCAGGAACGAGGACTTGTTTTTAAATCTGGATAGATATTAGCAGTTAGCATTGACACCTATCCTGATTTTCTTAAAAAACTTGATATTGACTATCAGCTTATGGTGGACCATCCCCTTTTCAAATAAACAATAACATTGAATGAAAAATGCTGTCTAAAAGTCACTCCTCATTGCACCTTTCTTCTTGGTGTGTTGTAACAAATGAGCCCAGGGCTTTTCTGAAGGAATTAAATGTTAGCTTTTGTGGGTTTTTTTCATGTTTCTAGATGAAACTGAGGCACACATTGACTATGAAGATAACTTTCCTGATGACAGATCAATACCTATTGTTGAGAATGAACATGTCAATGGCAAAGAAGAAATGGAGCAGGAGCAAGAACAGCTTTCCTTCAGTAAAAGTTCAGAGGAAGGAAGAACTGGAAGTACCAAAGGTGTTACTCAGGACACAGACACCTCTGAAAAAGGAAGCAGGGCACCAACTGAATCCCCGGTGTCACTCCTAAGTCAAAAAAACTTGTTTTGGTTTCCATCAGAGGCTTTCAGTGAGCCTGAATCAGAGAGAGAGACAGATGATTCCACTAAAGCACAGTTTTCTGAAGGTGATGATAACCACATTGGAGTGAAGACAGCCTACGATGAACCTGGTGCCAAAATGTTTTATGACAGTGAGGATTTCCCCATTGGACCCATTCTCACAACTAATGATACAAAGGCAGAGATAGATGCAGTTGCCATCACTGACGAGTCGTGGTTAGATGGCTATCCAGTAACGCAGGAAGTGGTAGAGGATGATGAAGAGGAGGGGGATAAAGTTGATGGTTCGATGGGAACAGAAGATGATGTTGTCCTCACGACTGACCAACCCAATCATGTTGAAGTAAGAAAATCGGGCAATGGTAGCCCAGCTCCAGAAGAAGGTTTAACACAGATTGTGGCAGCAACAACAAGGATAGATGATGAAGGTGCCAAGGAGACACCGGTACCACTTACATCAGTGAGTGGTCTGGAGAACCTGAGTGTGAGCAGAGGTTACGACGATGCCGCCTGGGACCACCCAACTACATCTCTGGAAACTGTGACTCAGGAGCCTGGTACAACGACGCTGTTTGACATAACCAGCTTAAAAACGTCCCTGTCAGAAACCTCTGTGATGGTCAGCCCCTCCGATCACACTCCGTACGCAGAACCAAAAGAAACAACCGCCTACCCAGCACAAGTAGCAACCACTGCGCCAGCTCCAGATATCATTACTGACACGTCGTCCCAGGAATTAGCTGAGCAAGAAAACCTCACCCAGGGCCTTGGAGAAAAGCCCGTCCCCACTTCTGAGCCGTGTGAGGGAGAGGATTGTCCCAAGTCCAGTAAAGGTGCTATCATAGCAGTAATTGTGATTCTTCTCTGCTTGTTACTGGTTGCAGCTGTCCTGGCTGTGTGGTTTTTCAAAAAACGGCAGCAGAAAAATTCTGTCTATAAACTGAATGGAAGGTGTCAACCCAGGCATCATTGCTACCACCACTACCACCACCAGCACATCGAAATGCAGAAAGTCTAACCAGGGGTCTAACCAGGCAGGGATGCTAGAAATCAGACGCAAAACATATTGATGCTAGAAGGATCACATGACTCATGGATGCTAAAGTCCAGCAGTGCAGAAAGCAGAAAAAAAAAGAATGCTAAAAGAACATAGAAGACAGCAAAGATTTCATCCTTTTGAAATCGCAGTTTAGCATATTCGACCCTTCAGAGCTAAAGAATCTGTACGTTTTTATCACAAGGGTCTTTTGGAGACATCAGCAGGACACAGCGTGCTTGGTAGTACAAATCTACAATTTGTTCCGCTTTTACATTTTGCTCCTATTAATAATAAATTAATTGATTAATTTCTGTGTTACCTGGTTATAATGTAATGGCAGGGCTGGTCAGGCCTTCTTGGTCTATTCTCAGTGGAAGAGGGAAAGAAGGAGGGAAGGAGGGGACAAGGATGTTTTTGGAGCAACCACACATTTGGTGTTTGTTCCTTCTTTAGAACCTGCCCAAGCTGGTCAGGGTAAACCACCGTAACAAATTATTACCCGATGTGTCTTAAAAAGAAAAACTATTTGCTACCATACTTTAATGGATAGTATTGCAATGGTTACTAAGGTACTTTTCTTCAATGTTGTGAATTTAACAAGCCACAAATGTTGGATCATTACGGTCTTTTTCAGGAAGGTGTTCTTTTAGCCTTAGTGAAGAAGTGCCATTCTTATACTAATCTTTTTATAGAATTACGTCTCCCTGGAATTCAGAGAACGCTGTAAGTGCCATTCTACCTTGAGTATCAGCAGGAGAGGAGTCAGAACACCTTTGAATCCAGGTGTTATGATGAATAGCCTCTTATTACAGAGCCAGACAGTGATGAAGCACTTTCCAGGGGAACTCTGTCTGAAGTCGGTTGCTTTTCCGAACACGATACCGACTGACCGAGATACTGAATTTTAATTCACAGCCAGTAGTACCTCTGACAACTGAAGCCACATATAATACTTCTGCCATATGAACTCTGTAGAAGGACTGATTTTCACCGTTCTGCTCTTTCATCAGCTGGAGAGTGTCTGGGGTGGACATTGGGTATGGCAGGTGGGTATCCATTTTGAATGCTGCTTATTGTGGTTTTAAAGATAAAGCAAACCTGGGCAAGTGAGAAATCGCATCCAGTTGATAAAACGCAAACACTTGGCTTCTAGATTGGATGTTAGTGTAAAAACACAGAGGCTTTTCCAACAGCGTGATCCTTTTCAACCAGTTTGGAAAATAAACAGGGAGAGAGGGGAGAAGGTTTTCTAGAATCTCTTAACATAGTTCTGGTGCATTGAGTACAAAATACTCTTCCTTACCTTTCTCTGAATGAAGAGGAGAAAGACTGGCAACTGTGAATAATCTGCAGGTCAGAAATAAATTAATCTGCCACTCTATTGTACAGCCTTAGCCAAAATACATCAGGAGTTCAACACATCAAAATACTGGAGTAAGAAAAGGTGACCGGGTGGAGTTCACCCCATTTTTGTGTTCTGTCCTGAGTCACGGTGATAACCGTCTCAAACTCCATGGAAGGTAGACTCTATGAAATGGAGTGCAGAATTGGGTCCATCATACGTACAGCCATCAAGCTCAGTGCTGGTAAGGAAAGCAAAGCATTTTTAGCCAACGGCTATACGTTATCTTGGAGAATTTGACCTCAGAGTGGTAAGAGTTGAATGCAATTGCCTGGCAAGAGCCGCAGTAAATAAAGGACAAAAACTGTAAAGATTTGTAAATATTCTCTGACATATGCATGACTTTATGCTTTGAATGCATTCTAGACTACGAAATAACCTAGAATTTCTGTTGTAAACTATTTTTTATTCAGTAACGTTTTAAAAAGAAAACCACAATGGATTTCGCACTAAGCAACTTTATGGAGACTGTTAACTCAACTAAAACATACCATCTGTAATCTCATGGAAACATGCTGAAAAATAAATACAGGAACATCCATTAAAAATATTGTTTAACTGAAAGGTAGAAGTATGCGTTACAGTTCTGTGTAGCATCATTCAAAATGAAAAGTCAATGCTATTTGGCTCAGGAACTGAACTTGTGAAAATGAGACTCAAAATATAATTACAAACACAAACTGTACAGGGATCTTATGTGAGATTTAGAAATACTTGTTATTCGTGAACCAGAAGAAAATGTACATTAACATAATGCTTTGGAGGTATTTAAATAAAAATCAAGTTATAAAAAAAAGGGAAAGGAAGTGCCTGTGTGTGTTCTTGTGCAAATCATCCAGTTTTCCCCCATGTTTGTGGAGAAAAGATAGGTCTGTCACTTGGATAATTCTTGTAGAAGACACTTTGATATTAAAAAAAATCTGCTAAAAAGTGTTCAGTTTGGGCTGCTAGCCCAGCTCTCCTCAGAAGAGCATCTACCCCCTTTTGCAGCAGCATCTGCTTGTTTTCACAGTTTCCACTTTAACAGAACGATTCAGGGAGTTTGGGAAAACTAATAAAAATATGGGGATAAACAGCCCAAGAATGATACATTTGACTTAGACCTCCTTTTGTGTGCGAAGCTTGGCTAATCAAAGACAGTAGAGGTGGCGAACAATAAATATAGGACAGTAAATAAAAAATCTGAAGATGATAAGGACAAAGTACAGGGAGGGATAAGTTATCCAGTACAGGAATCAAAAGCTGAAAGTGCCAGCTCTGCGCTGAAATTAGGGAAGAAAAAAAGGGGGAAATATTGGGAGTGATTTTGCGATGGCGACATCCAGTCATTAAGAGACTGATCTGTTGCTCTGTGATAAAAGTCATGTATCACGCGCTTCCAGGGAAGCCACATATTACAACAGGCTGGCCAGAATCAGCTAACTGGTGTTAAAATGGAGACATGCTCTCCCTTTCCCCTCCTTTCCTTTATTAACAACCACCTCTTAACTGATACCCCATTTCGTATAGATCCCGTGCTGCTGTGTCTGTGCAGAGCCCTCTATAAATTCTCTGTCAGGCGGGCTGAGGAGTGACGCTGTGGGGTGTAACATCGGAGCTACCGGCAGCGTTTGGGGGTTCAAGCCCGTGCAACCAGGTTTTTGTACAGAAACTCTGGGATAATGTATTTTAGGTATTCAGTAAGTTCTCTGGCTGCAATCCCCTCAATTTCTGTGCTTGTCCTTCCATTTGCCAGCTAGGGGACAATATATGGTTTGTTGTGCTGTATCGCCTCATTGCATACTGTACCTCAAAAGCTATTATTTTGGGGATTGCATAGATTGATTTTTTTTCTTCAATGAAAAGAATTTATGGGTTTTTTTATATGGAATAATTTTTAATGTAAAGATACAACATAATATGTAGCTGTGAAAGATCAGAATATGTAGCCACGAATGACCATTTTAAAAAAGTCATAACAAGAAACGATTAGCTTGTTGTAACACTTGTCAAACTACAGAATTACCACCAGCACAGCATAATAAACGTTTAATCCCTTTTCAGATAAGTGATAGCGAGAATGGGGCAAAGGCAGAAAGCCCCGTCTTTTTTCTTTAGAGCTAGTAGTCACATAAAGTTACACCTCTGACACCCACATTTCCATTTCAAAGTGAGGAAGTTCCATCACTTTGCAAAAGAAGTAATCAGGAAAACACCACGTTTGTTACTTCGCGCTGCTTAAAGGGCCCACCCCAAAAGGGACATCAAAGGGAAGAAAAAGTTAAAAATAATCAAGGAAAACTTACAAAGTTCTCCTACAGAAAAGATTAGCGTTTATAAACTTAAACAATTCAGAACTCTCTACAGAATTTAGTTTCATTGGTACTCTAAAGAGAGAGAAGAGGGGAGGGAAGAGAGATGGGTGTCTAAACCACGGAATATTTCCTTGCCAAAAATAAATAAATAAAAAGGTATCTATTTATTTTAATATTTTTTCCTAGGCACGGAAGAGGACTTAAGACACAAAACCCTGATTTGCTGGGGTGTGCGACCCAACTTACTTTGGCTATTTCTTACTTAACTTCTTTTTTGTATATAGCTTAAACTCTCCACACTAGGTCATTCAAGTCTTGAGTCACCAGAAAAAAGAAGTCGCTGTTTAAAGTATGGCAGACAACCAAAAGTTCAGACAGCTGCAATGAAGGATTAGTTGTGGGTTTTTCTCACTGCCTTGCTACAAACTGCATCACAGCTCTATGTTCAAACATTATTAAATGGGAATGTTTTCTCTGGCACTGACTGCTTCTCCCCACAGTTTAAGTATTGAATTTTTTTAACTGAAGTAGCTTTGGTTTACAGCTCACATTAGAACTTAAAAACATATTTCCATAGTAGCTGGCATATGCGGGCAACTGTTTATTCTCAGTACCAGCCATAATAAACACTTGTACTTTTATAATCCAACAAATCTTTGTCTAATCACAACTCCGTTTTCAGAGCTGTAAAATTTGCATGCTATTTAAACAATTTTTCATGAAGACTCTCCAGAAATTGAAAGATTTTCTAAGTCTGCCTTCATTATCAGTATAGAGCAGTAATTCACCGTAAAGGATGTGGAGATAGATACACAGCGGACATTAATTGCAAGAGTGCATGGAGAAAAAGCTTTGTAAAGCAGGACACGCTATAGGATTTTCAGAGGAATAGCTTGTCTTGAGGCGACCCGCCTTTAATTCTACCTCGAACTTATTCTGGCAAGTATGAAAAAATGGTTGGACGGGCTTTCCAGGTGAATTGAGAACAGCATCCAACTAACTTTTTGGTTTATATTTTAGCATTCCAAAGCAGTAAAGCTCTGGAAAATGAAGCAATTTGAATTTGCTTTTGGCTCATGTATTGTCAACAGAACTAATGAAGGTCTGCTTGCAGAATCGCTGCAGCAAATGAAAGAGCCCAGCAAGACACCTCAATTCCCGCTGAATTTGCCAGAACTGATCATTCTGAACGTATTTGTTTTTCGTAGCTGACTTTATTGGCTATTGGAATTGCCAAGACACAGACGCGTGGAGCCTGCGATGCTCTTTTATGGGAACAGAATTAAAGTTTGAGCGGAAAACTCACTACCTCCTCTCTTCATTTTTAATGACTATTGCTATTTATGAGGATGAATAGTAAGAAGCCAGTACCACATGAAGAATCACTATCAGTAAGAGCAGGTATTACTTTGAAAAAGATTATATACTTAGCATAATCTGTCAGATACACTGATTTCCAACCTGTGAATCTCTTCCCTTGCCCAAGCTTTAGTTTTTACATAAGATAGTCCTGACAGCCAGCTGTCTTGTTTTTCACGTAACCAGATATCATAGAATCATAGAATGGTTTGGGTTGGAAGGGACCTTAAAGATCATCTAGTACCAACCCCCCTGCCATGGGCAGGGACATATCCACTTCAGTGTGCCGGCATTTGTCACTTGGTTTAATCTTCAGCTTTCAAGCAGTTCCCCGTCACGCAGGACCCCATCCAACAAGAGATCAAGCCCACAACTCGCACTGGGTGCAGACCCTTGTGTGAGCCATGGGCCAGAAGATGGACTTCACCCACCGCTCACCTCTAAGTGGTGACTGAATGACATGCTCAGAATTATCGCAGACTTACTTGTGGGCAGCAACGGAGGACCGGAGACCAAGAGCAGCTACCCAAATAGCCATCCCTGTTACTAGAAATGCGAGCGATTATTAAAAAGTATAATTGTACAGCTCCACAACAAGCAATACTACCACTGAGGTTCATATGAACTTTGTCTCCAGGCTCAGCCCAGTCACAGCAGACACGTGGTCAAGTCAGTCATGCGAACATGGTGGCTTCAAGAAAACGACACTTTCCTGAGCATCAGCATCATATTTGAAGCCTTGTCCAAAAAAGAAATGGAGACAAAATCTAAATATCCCATCAGGGGATGGGTTGGGCAGAAGCTGCTAACATCTGAGGCAGACAACTCACAACTGCAAGAATCTGGGGTGGTAGAAGGGAGGCAAGAACCATATTCCCGCAGCCTCCCAAGAAGAGCCGGCAGGATCAGAGAAGTGGAAGAAAAGACACTAATTTATTGCAGTCACATGTAAATGTTGGCATTTAACAATAGCAGCAGCAGAAGAAAAATCAGTTAAAAGAACCTGAGAATGCTGAAAAAAGCCACAATAAATACTGAAGAACTGGAAGAGGAGCTATTTCTCATTAGAAAAGAACAAAGGTTTGAGAACTACTTGTACTTATTAAGATTGAACTGGCTTGGGACCATAGTAGTGGAAATTAGGAAAGCCAGAAACAATCCACAGACACTTGAACAAAATGAAAAAGGGATCACAGTGCCGTTTCAGGAGGCCACAAGAGTATCAGCTGCCTCCTCAAGTTAAACAGAACAGTAAAGGACATCAGACTTACTTTGTGTAGGCTTAAGAAAAATAAATCATTGGCTAATAGACATCTTAGTAAATCATGAAATCCCCACCTGAGAAGGCACAATGGCAGGGGATTTTAGCTGTAAGGTCGAGAGCTGAGGAAATGACTGAACATGAAAAGAGATCAGCTAAGGAAGCCTTAAAGACAGACTCACAGGCTTACCAGAAAATTGATAACACCCGAGAGACTTGCAATGGTTGAATAACTGTTTGATGAAGAGGAAAAATTAGGGTTCATAGGCGCTAAATGTATCCCCAGTGTAACCCATTGCAGTCAAATGAATCACAAAGCAGGTTAACTCCAGTGCTCAGCGTTTTACTGGTGGAATGAAAATATTACAATATTTTACCACATACTTTGTTCTTTAAAAAAGATTGTAGCGATGAGTGCTGGAGAGGGGAAGGGAGCTCTCTAACTGGAAAGAAATAATTCTGGGTGGCAAACCAAACAGATCCTGGAACTGCCTACTGTAGCATACGCTACTTGCTTCACCAACAGGCAAAATGTGATCAGAAGCTTTATGCACACACGTTATTTCCACACAAGATGTAGAGTTATGGAAAACCTTAGGCTCAGGAACTTGAATTACAGGCACCCCTCTTGGAAGTCCTTAAGGTTTGCGTTGCAGTACAAGCAGACAGCACAAAAGAGCTAGGGCACCAGAAGCAAATAGCCAAACAACAGTCTGTGCTTGCTGGAGCTCCTAAGTCAGTTTGATAAATGGTAAGAAGAATAAAGTAAACTAAAACTGTTGTAAAACGAATAGTAGATAGTTCCATCCACCCTTAACCAAGTCCATGCCCTTTAATGGTGGGATTTCTGGATTCGAAATCTAGAGCATCAAAGATGAAGTTATTTGGGCATATGCTCTTAACATCAATGGTGCAGTTCCTGAGGAGGAAATCTGGTGTTGTCTTATGCAGGTCAGAAAGCAGGACAAAAGAGGCCTCCAGACCTCTATCTTGAGCATACACACACCTCCAGCAAGAGAAAGCTAAGGACAAACTGGAGAAGCTCCCCCAGCTGGGTATTATAATACATGTATTTCATGGGGAATAAAGTGATGGTTTACAATCAACTGTTCGTAAGTTTCAAAAGCAAAGTTAAATTCTTACATAAAACTACAATAAATGGAGTGCTAATATTGCGTGGAATAAAAAGCCTAAGGAAATACGATACACCCTCTGCATGTTCAAGGCATACAGCAAGCCACATTCTGGTCTTGTTACCACAAGTGGAGCTGGGTAAATCTCCTGAAGTTAAAAGGCTCTTGATAGATTTTAATTTGGGGAATAAAATGGTCTGCCCAACAACTTCAGGGGATTAGTTGTGATTTATATTAAAGAAGCTAAGAAACCCAATCTGATCTTCCAAACATCTTTCACACACAACTTTAACATTTCAAAATGTTTCATTGATGAAACACGCTGAAGGGCAATTAAACCTGATCCTGTGGATTCCCCTTCTTGTTCTCTGTAGACACTTTATAATATAGAAACTATACTGCTATAGCATACATAAACTGTAGCAGCAACAACTTGCCAAGGTAGTATAGATCACGTTTTGCCTTTTTAAAAACCTAAAGCAGATTTCGGTTTTGCAATTCACTTCCATTCAGGTGAATTAGGGTTCAGACATAAAGGCACTGAATGCTCTTGTCTCCCCTTGACGTAAGTGGGATGAAACCACTTGCAGGACTCTGTCCTTAAAATTGAAAGAGGAAAGCAAAGGATGAAATCCTGGATCCTCCTCTGAGGTCAATGGGATTTCTGCTCTTCAGGAGTCTTGTGCACTAATTCACTACTCACCTCTAACACAGTAATTTCTGGGCCTTCAAAGTACTTCTGTATAGGACTCTGCCATATAGTTAATAAAAATGTCAGGAATTCACATGCAAATATTTTTCACGATTCCACTTCAAATTGCCTCCGTCTCCACCTGTACTTACTTCTGGATGAAAAATCTGCAGATAGTCCCTCAAGAGAGAAAAAAAACATGTGAACTGTTTTCTACAGAACAGAATACTAAACACATTGACCATCATTATTTTATAAAAGACAGGTCCTGCCTCACACAGGAACCACAAGTTGTTTCAATAGAAAGAGTAAGACTTGGTAAGAAGAAGGAAATATTTATTATTCAGTTCTAAGTGACCTCAGTTTCACATCATGGAATTTCCTTTAGTTTTGAAGAAAGATCAACACTGCTTACAGAATTCTTCAAGCAATTTTTACAAGATCACTACTTGTGCTTTGTTAATCATCGTATTTCAGCTATTTAAATGCATCTTAATATCTTTCAGCTGCACTGGGGTTCAGTATCACTTTATTCATCATCACAGAAAAAGACATATATAAATAATACAATACATAGCTCAGAAAGTCTAAAGGAACTGTAATGTCTTCCACCGTTCGTAATCTGACAAAAGTTCTTCGGAATTTAGCTGTACTGTTTGTTATAACTTAAGTAGAACAGCACCAAAATGAGGAACCTTAGTGTTAGCCCAGAAAACACAAATAGTCTGCTTTGTTGTGTTTGTGTAAAGGAAAGAAAGCTCACGTGGAAAACCTATAAGCACCAATTCTGTAAATGCACAGTGAAATGCCATGCTCACGGAAAAGTCAGTCCAGCATGGAAGTGACCTTTCAGGAGTGGATTTTGTGATGTAAAGTGGAGCTTAAAGGAGCAGCTTTGAGGTATATCTAACTGGAACTACAGGTGACCAAAAACAATAGTAAGGAGCAATGGTGAGTCTTCACTTTTGTAAAATACTTTGTGGTGATTCCACCCATCAGGATTCCTTCTTTTCCTCTACTTCTAACAGCTCATCAAGGAATTCCACAACTTCACCCTAGAAAGGATTAAATTTAACAGAAACAAGTTAACCCTGTACTGCAAAATCAGTTGAAACTTTTAACCATTTTAATCAAAACATAAACTGTAATAATAGGTGTCGAAACACCCTTCATACAGAAGCTAGCACAACAAGCCTATAAAATGCAAGTAAATGGCTTGTACAGGGGTAGCACAAGTACTCACAGTGTCATACAGACCTTATAAGAAGGAAATGTTACACTTCACAGTAAATCCTCTTTTAGTTTTTCAGGTATTTAAATAGAAAATTAAATCCTCAAACTTAGAAAGTAGAGGCATAAATGCTTAAAGCACCTGATAAATTAGGAAACTGTTAAAATACAGTAAAGCATTAAAAAATCTTAGAAAGCTTCAAAATTCAAAGCAAAAGTGTTTTGTAGAACCATAACTTTGACTTTGCATCTGCCTGCTCTAACTGTTTATGTCCTGTTATACCCTTTCAACCCATACCTTCTTCTCCCTTTTCAACCACGGATCTTCACATGCCTTTCTTCAAGGCAGCAAAAAGGTAAAGAACTTAGATAGAGATACTAGAATGTTTCTCATACCAGAAACAAATACATTTGGTTTAGATTCAGACCAGAAAATATTGTATTTGCAAGCTCCACTCTGCTAATGCAGGCTACCAACACAACATAACAATCCAACCTTCTTTATTTAAACTACTCCTGATGTGGTTATATGTCATATACCATAGTCAAATGTCTTCCTGCAGTCAGTACTTTGGGATGATACAGCCCCACCAGACGGAATTTACTACAGTAACTACAGTAACTGAACAAAAACCTGTTGTAATCCCTTTCAGCCCATGTAACACCTTCAGTAGTGAAAAGCAAGTACCTAACAGCAAATGTGCAGCAGCTCTTCAGACTACTCAAAACTGACTGTAGCAGCCCATCTGCTGGCACCCTCAGAAATATGAGTGTCTTCCAGTTTGCCCTCCATTGCTACGTTCAGAAACAACACTGCCTGAGATGGGAGACCCCAGGGGAATGCCTGTACATATATTCAATTTTTGATACAACTCAAATACTGAGCTGTAAGAGAGATGTGGATGCTCAACGTTACATTTCCAGTCTTTCATTCTAAGAACTACAATGTTCTGCTAAACTGTCTTAATTTACCTGTGTGTTTTTTAAACTTTCCTGTCCTTCCTTTCTTGACATAGATCTACGTTCTAAAAAGGTCTTAAGATGTCGTTGAAGCTTTTTCCAAAACAAATCATCACTTTCTGATAGAAAAATATTTTGCTGGAAAATCTGATCAGCTCTTACTCACTTTCATATTTAAAATAATGTGAATTTCTAACAGTTATGTTGAAAGCAAGTCATCCTTGCTTGAATGCTCATACTCCCTTTCACCTCCGTTCCAAGTCTTTGTGAATTGTATTAGGCTTCTGAGCCTGCTCGATGAAGACTGCAAACAGTATTTACAATCCTAATTAAATTTTAAGCACATTTTTGTCTAGAAAGGTATTCCTTAGGAAGACAGCATCTTCCAGACACATGCAGTTTGAGACTCAAAATTTTACAGTTTTCTATTCTGGTGAGGAAAGCGGGTTAAAACCACTGTCAGTGAAAATAATAAGAGGAAATAAGAGAATTTTTGTCTATTTTGAATACAACAATTGTATTATGGATACGGTGATTAAAAATATTAACATCACATTTTTCAGAAGTGCGATTAGCAAGGAGAGGAACAATGAGAACGAAGCAAAGAAAAATAAAAGCAGGAAGAAAGCTGGCTGAAGTAACTGCTGCTCTTGTTCCCTGCTTCACAGTTCCATCTTAAAAGACTGCTGAGTTTTTGCAACTATGAAGTGGTTTTAGCAAGTCCTGAAGGATGGCAATATATTTTGCTTTGAATTTGTTCAAAACATCTAAGTATCCAATTCAATAAAAACACAAGAAAAAATGCCAGCACTTTCATATTCCCTACTTGTCTTCCTGGTTGCAGGAAATCTGGCAATTGGAAAACAGGAATTCGACATTTCTGCACGTTTTCCTTTGTTAGAAGTATTTTGATTGCCTAAGGAGCCCAATCGTGGGAGGAACTCAATACCACTTCACAAATGCACATGAAGAAAATAGCCACTAGGTCCAACAGTCGCTATGCGAGCAGCCGAAAGTTACAGAGACAGAAGCACAGAGGACTTCAGGTCAAGTTTTATAGCACAGCTCCTAAAACTGTGGGCACGAGCATTTGGGTGCCTCTTGAAGGACTACAGACAGGGAGATCTCATTAACTCTGAACAGAGTTACGAGACTGGGAATAGAGGGCTCTACTGTCCTACTGTACTACTACTACAGGGGTCCCAGATATAATTCAGACCGATTCTTTTACACCCCAGGATCATAGTTTAATGAAAGAATAACAGATATTAAAAAGGATTTCTCTGCTCGGTCTGCCTGCAAAGACAACCCTCAAAACGTAAAAATCTGAGAGGTAGGGTGAAAGGCATAAGCATCTATTCTATGATTCTATGATCTGAATAGATGAGCCAGAATTAAGTATAAGGAAGACGTGGGGATTTCAACATTGCACCTTTGGTAACTCAACCATATGGGAACTTAATTCAATTCATATTATTGTCATGCTCATCAGTAAGGTAGGATATTTCAGAAGACACAGAAGATCCAGACAGGATTCAAGTTTTTTTCTTCTGGTATGTCTTCAAATCCAGAAACATGTAAGAAGCCTAGGTTTTAAAAGGAAAAGGATACTTAAAAGCAACAGTATTTGAAAAAAATAAAATTGACTGAAATCTCTAGTGCCTGAAATTGATCTCTCAAGTACAGTATGAAGGAAGCTGTTGTGGTCTAATGAGAAGTACTGGGGAGTGAGAGAAGTTGAATTATGGCAAAAATATAAAAATAGCTGCCGAAACAATATACATACAGAAAATATGCTGTAATGCAACTGAATAATTGCCTGGATGTTGGTTATTTTTGAAAAGGCAAAAACTCCAGATTGCAGTTACAGACAAACAAAACCTGTAGTTAAAGTACTTTTGCCTGTGCCTTTATGGTCAGAATGTAAAACATTTGCAAGTTGCCCATAATGTGGTTGTCAGCCTAATGAAAAGGTGATAACGCTACGCTACGTCAGAAGAGCTGATCACATTGTCACACTAGCAGCTATGGCCAGACTGATCGCTGTCCTTGCCCCGTTAGCACTCACTTGACATCGCATCAGGCATTTTGCATGACTGAAGTCAGCAAATATTTCACAGGTGTTCATTCCACGGAAAAAGCCTTCTGCCCACTGATACCTAATAACTTCATAACTTCATGCTGGCCTGCAGACATGGAGTCTGAAAATGATTCTCTGATACTACTTAAGTATTCAGTGTGACAGAGTTCCTCCTATTATAGGATCTTTGGCTCCTTAATGAGGAGCCTACCTACCTTAATAAGACAGACAGCAAATTTTATATGCAAAGTCAGCTGCAAACCCATAATTCTTTCTGCTGCCAGCTACTAGAGGGGACAACAGCCACCCAGCTCTAATGCAGGTCACATAAATATGCTGCTCAGACACAGTGCTGATGTAAATCAGTGTTGAGCAATATATGGCCCAAAGCGTGATGTAGCTGTCTGGCTGGTAGCTAGTAAATTAGTATGTGAAGTCTGACTAAGCTCGGGGAAGAGGAGGGTTTGCCGCCAGACCAGTACATGTCTGATAGTTAGGCAGCCAACAACTGGGAAGTACACACATCTGGACTGCTTGGTCAGCTGCAGCGAAGCACGTCCTTGTTAGCAAGCTGGCCTTCGGTCCGCAGTCATTGCCTCCTGGTTTACGCTGGAGGAGTACGTGCTGCAGGTACAACAGCTCTCCCGGCACCCTGAGACCTCCCTCCCTGTGCTACCAACCTCTTCCCTCTCCCAATCCAGGGACGGTCAGTGAAAAGTGCGAGTGACTGCAAGGATGTATGGGAAGAGATGGGACAGGTATAGCCTGAAATATGGGAGGCATGATATCGAATAGCAGCTGGGGAATGCTCCCAGACTGGTGGGAGCAGTAGGAAGAATCAGAGAAGCTGATCTGATCAACTGGAGCCTCTAATTATCTGTCAGATATGCAAACTGAGCACCCTTGGCTTAGATTAACAACTGAACAGAGATACAACAGAAATAAAAAGTTTTGTACCACAGTAAGTAATTCAAGAAGGCTTTACAGAGTGAGTAGGTGGATTATAATAAAAAATAATTTTAAAACAGAGTTCTTGGTCAATTCTGAATAAGCTAACCCAGGCTGGTGAGATTGGTGCACTATTATAAGTGAAGCTAGAGCATTTCAAAAAATAAGTCCTAAAAAGGAGAAAAATGCAGAACTCCTCACTTATTACCGCAAGCTGAGTGTCCAAGACCAAGGTACACACTGGGCCAGGGATTGTTGCCGGCCCTTCCTTATGCAATATTAAATGCTGCATTCACACACACAAAACACAACCCCTTAGAAGAAACATCTGTACTTTGGAGACTCCCAGCCAGCTATTAAAACAAACAGTAAAGAGGAAAAGCTACCAATACATGGCTCAGTTATGGCCCACTTGAGACTGATCGTCCAGCACCAACTTTTCTTTCGACAGCAGCATTTAAAAATAGTAGCAACCAGTTGCTCACTGACAGACCCAGACGCTTCGCCTTTGGTTGCTAAGACTAAGTATTGCCTTCTACGTAGCAAATATTAATCATTCATGGGTCCTTGCCTCCACCTACAATCTGTTCTGTCCTTTCTCAGTGAGGACTGGAAAAGTTCTGGGGAAAAAAGTAGCTGTCTTGCAATAACCCATACTTTCCATGCAGATCTGCTGATGGCCTTTTCTATAGGGATTCCATATGCACTGCAGTGCGACAGCCTGTTCTTCAGGGAAGTAACAGAGAATATTAAAATAGTGTTCTAGAATGAATTAAGATCTACAGAAAAATATTATTATGGACATGCTTTCATGCATGATTATTAGTGAATGAACAAGAAACAGCCTTTATTCTAACTCATACAACAAACAGCCTTAAGAGACAATACACAGAGCAAGAAGCATTGGCTGGATCCTTGTTTCCTTATAATCTATGACCTAGAAGGAAAATATTTATCCCACAAAATGTCCCCTGGTTGTCCTTCACAGCAAAAATTCAGATTTTGCTAAAGCTCAAAGAGCTTAATGACTGGGAATTTGTTCAACACTGAGAGTAACACTCTTATGTGTTACTCAGAGTAACTCCCTTATGTATTGGGTGTAGGTGGCAAGGTTGCCGTAGTGGGAAGGGTTGCAGGGGTGGCCTCTGCGAGGAAAGGTCAGGACTGCCCTGTAACTAATGAGTAGTTGTCCTGTAACTGCCCCTGTAACTAATTTGAGTAACTAATGGGAGTAGTGACAGAGAGTTAGGTTTTGAAAAACAGCGGATTTTGTTCAAGGACAAATAAGCATCCTGCAAGATTGAAGAAAAAGATTTGATATGGACAACTGTGAAGGATACGTGCTCCATGGGCCTAACAGAGCCTGCAAGCGCACACCACAGAGCCCACTAGCCAGTGATATTTTTTGGGGGGACACATTATTTCAGGATAACAGTAAGGCATGTGTCAATGAGTGGCTCAGCCTGAAAGGTTTATTCAGCCTCCGACCAAGAAAAAGTTCCTTGATCTAACCTTCAGTTAAAACACGAGAGTTCACTGTAACCACCTCAAAGCCCTCCCAGATCCTCCACGAGCAGTACAGACCAGGCTGGACATTCCTTGCATTCTAGCAGGGGAAAAAAAAAAAAAATCCCTCAATTCTTCGTGCAGAAAAATTATTTGGCCCTTAACTTGTTTATTTTTCAGATACTTAGTCCACAGTGTGACCCACTGTCACATGCTTTTAGGTTTTTTTTTCCTCCGATATTAAAAGAGCTTAGTTGTTCTTTACATGTATGTTAACTACTTTCTCAAATATTTTTCCATTTCAGTTTTTAATGATATATTCTGAACATGTAACTGTTCTCTTCCCATGTACTATGGGAGACTGCAGTACACTGCAGTTATTACAATAGTATTTTACAGTAATCCAATAAATGTGCTTTCCTCTTAACATTTTTATAATGCCTATAAAACATGAGTCAACCAAGTTTCAGAGCAACACGGCTCCCGTTGCACTGAAAATAGAAGCCTTCGAGCGGCCTTCCAGTGAGCTCTACTTATGCTCTCTTGCCTGCTGTATGCTGCACGCAGACGCTTAAGAAAATCTGGGCAGGTAAAAATTCCTCCTGATGTCAGTACCTGCAACTTGGGGACATCCTGCCATATAAGCCCAATCGCGCTTGCAGCTTCTGATGGTAGGTGGTTTAAACGGAAGAAGGAACACCTTTGACCATGATCCGCATCCAACGGTAAAGAAGCAAGAGGGGAAAGCAGGAAGTTTCTGGAGAGCCAGCCACATGGGCAGTATCACCACGAGGAAATGATGATGAAAAAAAATATTTTCTTTTTTGTTTAAAGAAGCGTATGTTAAACAGGGACCATAACAATGCCATTTAGCTGACAAGTCTCTGTGAAACAGCTGCCACCAGCTCTTCTCAGTGTAGCGGTGCTATAGTGGCAGCGCTGGCCTGAGGTCACAGGCAGGGCAGGGTTTACAGATCTGCATTTATGACTTGCCGTTACGAGCGCACTTGTGTAACTCATTTGAACATATGCAAAAAGTGAGTTAATAAAGCTGAAAATATGTTGCTAGCGATTCCTGAACAGAAAAATAGGCTGAATTCAGATTATTATATGCTATCAGTAGTCCACTGGGCCCTCGTGCTTTGATGCTATTCCATATGTTCTCTTTCCACCAGTCACATTAGTTCAAGACTTATTCTCCTTTGCACCACACTTAGGAATGGAGCATTGGAATTTCAGCTACTATACAAATGGACACACACATTACATACAAATAAAAAGAACAAAATGCCAAAAAAGCGGGTCAAAGCTGCCAACAGTTTTTCACCTACTGATTAAGTACTGAAAGAAAAATCACACTGTAGAATCATCTCAGCCAAACACTGTTGGTTCTTATGTAACTTAGAACAGCTAAGTAGCTATCCCTGAAAAAAATTCCTCAAGAACACCGATTTTATGGGCCAGAAACATGTCTCATACAATTAGTGCAGTGCTGAAGTTATATCTACACTAGCTGAGTATCTGGCTCTTAACGGCATTTCAGTTTGCCATTTAAATCTGTGCAATACCAGGAGTTGTATCTATTATAGCCCTTATGCATTACACATCTGAACAAAAATCAAAAAGCTTGACTATCCATGGCCAACCGAGATGACAACACTGTGTAATGTTCTTTTAACTTCACTGTGGAAAACTGTGAGGATATTTAATAATAATTACTTTTAAGAAAAAGTAATTTGTAGCTAGTTGGCGCTAATATTCTCTGTCACCTCTACTGTGTTAAATGTTTGAACTAGAGTTTTTCATTTCCTTGTGGAAAAACATTAATAAAGTAACACGAACAGGACAGTATTTCTTGCAATGACATGTGCAAAAATCATTACTGTATGTTCCAGCCTCTGCAATTACTGCAATGTATTACTGGAAGAAGCTACATGTTCTCACTTGCTTTGCTAATGGGATTTAAAAAGACACATGGATGATCTGGGATACGGGAGCACTGAGAAGTCTGAATAAAGTGAGATTCTCCACTTGGGAATAATGACGTATTCACATAAGAAGAGCTCCTTTTGCCACATCAGTCCTTTTGCTTCACTCAAGGAAACGGAATGATTTTTTTCTGCAGATTATTTTACGGGCTTGTTGGCCCACAGGCAACTTCACAGACAGCAAACATGGACCACAGGAACTCACAAAAGGTATGGCCTATGGCCCAAGAAGCACATGGTTTAAATAAACAGAGCGCACTGAGAAGAGAGGTTGCCTCCATACTTAACAATTTTTAATAAAGCTTTTACTGTAACACCTTATCTGGGTTTTTCATCAGTTTTCAGCATTCCTGTGGAATAAACTTTTCTATCCACGCCAGAAGAAATATTAAAAAAAAAAAAAATTCCACTTACACTACCAGGTCCTGCCCATGTAGCAGAAACTGCAAGGTAGCGATTTTACCTTTGTGCTATTCCTGCTCTGTCTGGACTCCCTGGAAGCCAAAGACAAGTTCTGGTAGCCAGGGATTTATGAGTTCATTACCAAAAGCCAGAGCCAAGCCAGAGGCATGGACAGCCTCCATCCCTCCCAGGTTCTTCAGCCCTAGTAAGGTAGGGCACAGAAGCCCTTTAGCTCTTCCCCGGGAGAAGAGAATGGTAACTTTCCTAATAGTGTGGGGTCCGGATATCTGTGGCATGATCTGTCCCAGCAATTTTGGTTGTTTAACCTAAACATATAATCCAGTGTAATGTGACTTCCTTGACACTATCCCAGAAGTCTAATTGACGTTTCCACTGTAATTGCCTCCTGCAGTTTGCAAGGTCATTTGTAATTGCACCGGTGAAACGGGCTACAGGAATGAATGCCAGCAAGTGAACGCTTGTTTATCCTATACACAGCGCTTGAGGCTGAAGATTGTTTCTATAAGCCCTTCCTGTAACAACATATGGGGAAAGCCCTCGCAACGGACTGCTTCTCCCATTCCTTAATTACTCATCCCTGTGTTTTGGAGCAGCAGATGTGAAAGAAGGAAAAAATTACAGATTAAGTTTATGCCTAACATAAGAAAACATTATGGGCAAAGCACAAACCAACAAGGGAATATAAAAAAGCGCTCAAGTATTTCACACGCTGATGAAAATCCATACAGACTAGTCCTCATCTAAGCTTAACCTTATAACAAGCTTATTAAACCGTCTTTCACAGAATTTTATCACAATGGAAAGTCTTCCTAAAGTCTGGTAACCTTGCAATGGAATTTTACGTATAGAGTTGTTTTCAGGTCACTAGCATACTGAAGGCAGCACAGACATATTATTACTTCTCCACTACAAAAATATTCTCTCTCCCTATGTGCTGGATAACATAAAAATTGCAAAGGTGATTTCTTTTTATAACATAAATCATCTTTCTCTTTTCTAACTAAAAAAGATCTAAGCAGTCCTCATTACAAGTACCCTGCCCCATGCCATAACAGAACATAGCTGCCAATGCCAGCAATGAACTATTCCATCGTTTGAAGATTTTTTTAAACTCTTAAATTAAAGGTTCCAAAAACAAAGCAAAACAAAAGGCAATCCAAAGCCTCTATGATTTATAATTTAATTTCAGCTGTGGGAGACAAAGAAATGCTCTTTCAACAATTTAACTACTTTTCTTGCACAAAAAATCCACTTTACATATTTCCAGTGTAATAGTAGTCATTATATGTTATTCAGCCATGAACTCCAACCATTTAAGAAGCAAGACTGGGTGACCAAAACGTTACTGTGCAGGAAAAAACACCAGATAACAAGCCTTCATTTTGACAAAAATGACAATTTAGGTGGTTACTTCTGGACAAAATTATAAGGATCTTTAATTTAAACAACATTTCAGAAAACAATCCCCAGAAAAACGTTGGGTTTAAATATATATACTACTTCTCTGCCCCCTGGTGTTGCAGCTTGCAAAGCAGATTTTCTCTTTTTGTAGGCTTAGTGCATTATATTTACCTTTGTGTTAATACTGTCCATATTTTTTAAAATGGTATGTGATGTTCTTTGGGTTTGTTTCTTATATTCCATTTACAAAAGTTTATGATAAATTGGTCAAGGTACAAGAAGATTTTTCCATATTAGCTAAGTCCTGGAATTTCATCTATGTATCATCTTCACTTTAATGTGATTGCTGGTTTTTTGACCACAATTTCCTTTCTAGAAAACTCACCTCATCATCATCCATCAGATGTTCCTTCGCGAATTCATACATTTCCAACTGGAGTGTGGTTATGTTGTGGTATCGAACTGCCTCCTATCAAAAACCAAAATTTCTATGTTACTTTTGGGTAGCAAGACATGGAAGCATCATCACATGTCACCTGAAACTACTCCAGTGAAGTCAGACCCAGACTTAGTAGAAGGTAGGTCCCAGGGGGGTGTTAAAATGTTTGAGAAAGGAAACAGCGGAACAACAAGCAGCGTATCTGATGTCTTCCGTGGATCTGTCTAAGCACAGGCTGCATCGGTGTGAGAAGAACAAAGCACTCTCCTCTTTCTCATGTTTCAAAGCATTGGCGAGTCTGAGAATAAGGAATGAGACTGCCAGAGCTGAGCAGCAGCCTGTGCCTGCATTCCAGCGGGCTTTGGAAGTGAGAAAGCCTCTGTCTCTCGGTGCGCTGGCGTATGGCGGCAGGCAGTTCTGGGAAAAAGACACTAAGCTCTTTTGCATGATAATGACTCACCACCCCGGCCTGAGTCTGGGCGAGGGACATTCCGCACCATCACCCACCTGTCCCTCCTCACTTCCCCGGCTGTGTGCCTGGACAGCACAGTTTAGCTCAGTCACCTACTCTCTTATTTGTGAATACCAAGTGTAACCTACTTTGATTATCCCCTTTAACTCTTTTTGGGAGAAAACGATGTTCTTTCACAAGAACATCTAAAGCTTAGTGGCAGAGCCAAATGCTGCTGCCACCCCATTACCACTTTGTGAAAATAAACCAGAGGCATTATGGTTTTCATGGCAAGTGATTAGGACAGCAAGCAACTTCTGTTCATAGTCACATGGATCAAAGCACATGAAAATACAGCTGTGTGCATTTAATATTTTATATTTAAAAATTAAATTATCTCTAGTCCCCAGCTCCTGAGAAGTTATCAATGAAACATTCAGAGTTAATGTGTAGGGCCCTTGTTCTGCCCCCTCTGCACACGTATGCCAAATCTCTCTGTGGCTTGCAGTTTTATACTGTTGCCACCCCTCACTCCTACCACCATCAAACATTGTCTCCAACATGGCTATAAAGCACTGTTCTGTTCCCAAAAGCAGTGACAAAGGAGTGGTCCTTTTCCCCTCTGAGCTCAGAATCACTACTACTGCCTGAAAGAACTAAAAGCATTTTTGATGTCTTCTGTCCCAGTTGGCCCCGCAGGGTAGGCCTGGGTTTCCAGTGTACAGATAAAGTGTGTTGCACAGAACTCAACAGCTGTCCACACTTAAATGGAGTGGTATTTTTGACTTGAGCTGGCTGAGAGGAAGGAAAATGTAATCATCAAATCAGTGCAAGCTAGAAGGTGCATGCAGGAGCTGCTCTGCAGCGTTGCTACAGAAAAAGCCAGTCACTTAAGCACATATATCTACTGAGCTGTATGCCGCCTTAAGAATCAAGGGATATACCTTTGGGCCAGTACAGGTCTCAGTGACCAAGGTGTCTGCAGAAGCAACATGGGAAAGGCAACTGGAACATCACCACTGTTGCTTCAGCTAGGTTAACCTAAATGACTCTTCCACAGGGAAGTCATGCCGTAAGAGAAAGAGAAGGCACTAAATTTAACTTCTGGAACATGTATTGCTAATGACTAACTACTTGTACAGCACGTACCACTGATGCCTAAGGAGTCACTCAGGTGTCACAAAGCAGTTAATTCAGTTGCACGACATAAATCCTGGTAACAAGAAATGACAGAACATCCAACTTGATTGTCAGAGTCCAGGCTGCAGGACTCCAGAAACACAGCAAAAATGCTTTTATATGTAAAATTTTTCTGGACACAGAAATTTAAAAACAGCATAGAAACCCATTTTCCAAGTAATTTTTCAAAGCCAGATCACAATCACTACTGGATGGACTGATGTTTACTGTGTGTTCTTTGCAGCAAGTATTCTAACTCAGATAATTAGGTGCAATATGGTCGTGAACCTTTTTCCATCCTCATCCACCAAACTATGTTCTAAATGCAGGTTATCGTATCCGGACACATTCCAAAGCATACAGAAGCTGAAATAACAAGCAGGTGAGCAACTACATGTTGGCAAATAATAAGTGATTAACAAAAGCCTGAATGTCACTGGAGTGGTCTTTTCATCAGATTTCAGGGGCCAGCTGCTTTATTTGTTGAGGTAAATAAAGATGTAAATATACTAAGTGGCAGACAAGTACCAGCGTGAATTTACTCATCATCATACCATATTATATCCTGTTGTAGTATATTTCAACACAAAGGGAAGAACTATAATGAGATTCACCATCTACGTTACATAGTACATCTCTGTGTACAACTTTCTATATGGTTTTAATAAAACATTATGTGTTTAACTCCAGAATTAATAGATAACCCCCATTTTCAAAACCCCTGACCCAGTGAGTTTCAGGGAAATATCTGAATGTGTCTAGAAGGCATTTTAAGTAATTCACCTACCGATCTGGGCTGAAAATCCTCTTCTTTAAGTCCCCATTTGTCTTTGTGGTACTGATAATATACCATGTTCTGCTTCATTACTTCATCTTTCTGGTCAAACAGAAGGTAACTAGCAGCACAAGCAGCTGCATTCTTCATGTCATTCACTAATTAACACACAAAAAAATCCAGATAAGGTAAATGAACAAATTCCTACTATTATCTAAGTTCTGAAAAACTCAGATGGAAACAGGACCCATTTTCTGTCTCCCCACCAGCTGCACAGAAAAAAAATAATTGCTTCCCAGGAGGGACATGCTATTTTTGTGTTCTGAAACAGGTAAGGCCATGATTCAGAAATGGGGACTTACCTCTGATGGTTTTCTATGAAAATCCTAACCAAATGTCCCTCCCAGGTATCCCAGTATCAGCCCACAGCTTGGTGATCCCCACTGGGACATTTATTAAAATACAAAAAAATAAATTAAAAACCCCCCACTTCTTTGTACTAGAATTGACAAAGAGTCAATGTGTAAAACGTGCAGTCAAACAACACAAGCAGAAGCCATTAATGGCTTTCTGTTACATGGATGGATGTATCTTCCCTTTGACGTTGGAGCCTGCAGGAGCAGCTGTAACAACTACATGTGTTCTTTACAGTGCAAGTAGTTCCTCAAGAAACCACAAAATTCACTGAATGATTTACCTATCAAATGGTTAATCACTGAGCACCAGAACAATACAATTTCTGTTAAGTGGTCCCCTCTTTCTTCAAAACCCACTTAGCCCCATGTGCACCATTCTAACAGGATTACAAGAATCCACTAGAAAATAGTGAACAGTATGAAAATTTTGGTAAGTTTGTCTGTGGAAGAAATTCTGAATAGTAAATTGAAAATTAAGTGTTCATTCCCTAGAATGAGTGGTGATATGTTTAATGTGTTGCCTTGAAGTTACAATCTTTCTTCTATCTAACTGAATGAGTTAGAAGTTTAAGAAAAAAATTCTTGTTAGAGCTATACATTCAGCTGCTTAACAACCATGTGGGCCTGAGAGCTTGACCAGCATGGTCAAATCATGTTTTTTTGTACACAGGTGTACAAAATGGGTCTGTATCATTGCATGTGTTCCAGTGTCTTAGGAAGCGAGGAAGCGGCTGACACTGTTTACCCTAACGTGTTACATTACGAGTTACTTCAAAAAGGCAGAAGGGTTGGTATATCATTTAAACACCTAAAATACATATGATGAGCGTTTATCATTTATATGAAACTCTGAAAAGCATAAGCAACTTGTGCTGTCAGTAGGTATCATACAAAGAATGAAGGGCAGTGATGGATCAGATCACACTTACTCTGTAACGACCTCATTTTTCCAACACCCAAGTGGAGACCTGTCATAACCATGTCATAACCACTTAGAACAGAGGGGCCTGCCCGGGGCAAAATCCAGCCCTTATGGGACTTGTGTTCAGCAATTTATTTTGTCATGGACAATTTTATGAGCCCCGGGCTCTATGAATAATATTTATCTCCCATGTCTGTTAACTACAGTCATACAGGGAGAAAAAGACGCCAGGCAGCTCAGACTTTCTGCCCCAGAATAGGTTAAAATGCAGATTCTGGAGGCCACTATTTACATTCTAAAGCAATATAACTAGAGGGAAAAGATTATTAATGGAAACTGTCCCACATCATCCCAATGTTATTTAAGCACATTAAATCAGTACTTACATTTATAATAAGCAAACTGCAAGTAATGGTACATGGTGGCCACAAATTTCTCAACAACAAAGCCTCCTATAATGGGTGTCAGATTACTCTCGCATTGCACTTTGCATGCAAGGACTTCAATGTAATGATCTAGAAGGAAGAAAACAACAACACAGGATATGGATAACGCACACTGACATGTTATAACACCTCCCATTAGCTACCCATTAAAGTTTGGCCTTATAAAACCCTCCTGGGTCCTGTGTGTCTGGATCTTGTTGCATGGAAGTACTGAGCATCTCCAAGTCCACTCGAAGTACACATCAAGTACTGGTACTCAGCCCGGCTGTAAAAATCTGCGCGGTCCGGACTTGAAATGTATCAAAGCTGCAATTCCCAAGAACTAAGCAGTTAGGTTTTACTGACACCTACAGGCAGCCTGTGGTGATGGTAGGTTTTATATAGAGTGTTATGGAGTCTTGAGTTATTTCCTAAGTGTGAACTTAACAGTACTATCTTTTGGAAAGAGCCTTTCCGATTTCATTAAATTATTCCATGAATAAGGTCCACATGCTGCCGAGTACAACTGTATCACAGGGAAATACAGCAGGTGACTGCAAAATAGACCTGCAGAGGTGGCCACATTTTGTGCCTGCAGCGCGGATGTTCTAAAAGAGAAGAAAGACGTGAATATGTTGCTCACTACAGAAAAACTTTCAGCCAGAAATGTTTACGTTCACAAGCTTACCCCGTCTACAAAAGCCTGCTACAATGGCATAGCACTAGAGGAGATCTTATCTTCAAGAAAATACATTCAGAGAAAACCTTCTGTCAAAGAATTACAAGCATTTTCAGAATGTATAACATTAGACAACAACACCGAAGAGAAACAGAAAAAACCTCAGAGGCAGAATATATCTCCCTGGAGCAAGAACACAGTTCAACCCAGGCAGTGCAAGTAAATATGAACTTTCTTATCCCAAGAACAAAGTATTTGAAATGCATGCACACGGCTGTGATGATACTATGAAGTAACTCCTACCTTTCCTTCTCACTGCTACTGCTGGGAATTGCCCTTTCCTTCTAAGGAGGAAGAGGAAGGATGACAGCAAGTGCCAGTCGCAGCTGAGCATGCACACTGTACTCTTTACAGTGGCTTGGGGGTTATCCTGATGTCAGGGCTCTGACCATTGGGGAAGAAGACCTGTGTTTCTTACTTTTCCGCCTGTGCTTTTACCTTCATGCCTTACCTGCTGTCCTAGACAGCATTATTATTAGTTATGACAGTTATTCCATGTCAGCTGTACTGGTGGATACCAGTTCCACACAGTGTGTGAAACTGTGGAGCTGCTCTTGTACTTCACATTTATGCATCAACGCGCTTCACCTAAGTTTCCCCTCACCAACACATCTGATGGCATTAGGACAAAAAGCTGGGCTGGTATTCCTTCTGGCAACTTAGAAATTCTGTTGCATTTTTCATGTTTTTAAGGTTGTTGAGAAAACATGCAGGCATTCGCCACGCAAATATCGCCAACAACACCGACCCCAGAGGACTGGACAAATTACTCGTTTCTTTCGCTACCGAAGAGCACAGGAAAGGTGTATGTGCCATTTAGACAACAATCAGAAAAGGTGATGTCCCTTTTCCTTTGCAAAGCAATGGATTTTAAGCTACCTACTTATGAAAAAGAAATCTTACCTGCTAGTAAAAATCTGCTGTAGGAAAGACAAAAAATAGGCAGCAGACCCTTGCTGTATTTATGAGAAAGGAGATATATATCATCAGACATATACAAAGCCCAAAGCAGACTCTGAAGGCAGGCTAACCACTGAGCCTCAAAGGTGGCCAAACTGATACTGAAATGACGGTCAAGAGACCTGCCTGGATAACTATTGCTAGCTGGATGGAGTAGTTGTTATTACTTAGACATCTGTCTTATTCTGACGCACACTTACATTTCCATGTTAACCTAAGAACTCTCTGTTCTGATTTTCTGACAGCCCTCATTTATGTTACAGGGATTTAAAAGTAAACCAGAATTCAAGCAGTTTTCAGTGAATCTGATAAACTCATATTAGCCCAAACTGAGCAGGGGGCACCACGTGCATTTCACACTGCAAACCGAAGAACAGGACTTCAGTAGCCAATCCTACAGATAAACTGAAATGCGCTTTTGGGACATTTTTCCTTACTAATTCCTAACCACTCGCCTGCAATGGAGAGATAGAAGTCTTTAAAATCTTTGATCTCTCGGGAGCCTTCACAAGCTGCTGTACAGTCATCGTAGGCTTTGAAGAAATCAGGAAGAGCCAGCTCCATGTCCGAGATAGATGTTCTCCAATTGTCACCGTTGTATGCTCTCACAGCCCTGATAAAGAGATTCTGAAAAATTGGCAGGAATGAAAACCAGCAGTAACTGATCTGTGGAAAGCTGTGTGTAGATTCAAATACAGTAAATGATGTCTTTGCATTTCTGGATTACTGTATAAGCTGTTATCCAATTAATGTGAGGACAACAAATACAGATGACTAATGGATTTCACCGGAGAACGTAATTCCATTTCAGATCAACAGAAAAGCCTGCTGGACAGAGGGAACAGTGTGAGTCCAAAGCACAGGTTTTGACAGAGATTTTCAATGGAATCTTAACCCAAATGTCCTAGTTATTTTAAGCTGTGACACTACACCACTCATGCATTTGAATAACTCTCTGCATCTGCTTAGCTCCAGTAGTGATGTGCATGTAGTAGCTGTCAGGTACGCCACTGTCTATGATTTACTGTGACTTATGGAACAGTGAAAAGCATGAGAGGTGAGAATTACTGAATGCATCAAGAAGGCAGAACAGAGGTGATGGAGGAAGACAAGAGGGAGAGTAATAACTGAGAACACATAAGCAAATGAGATCCTTGAACCTCACACAAGAGGAGTAATAGAACAGTTCCAAAAGACCAGACTGAATAAAAAATATACCTCATAAGGCTTTGTCTCCAAGTCTTTAATATGTTCCTCAGCATCAGGTATGCTCTTATAGTAGGCCATATTTCTTTGCATCATTTCATCATCTGGATGCTTCAGAAGAAATGTGTGCGCTGCTGCAATAGCTTTTGGAAGATTATTAGCCTAAACAGGGATGGAGAGAGGAGGAAGAGGGGAAAAAAGGTTAATTGGAAAAAAAAGTTTTGCAGTTTTTGTCAATGAATTTACCTGCAGACTCTATATTGCCAAACATAGTTCTACTGAAACCACAGTCCCAGCAGATACAACGGTACAATAAAACTGATATAATTCTCCTCAGTTTTACTTCCCTTCCCACTCCTCTGTTCATAAAGCTGACAAGGCACAAGATGATACTGTTGCTCCTGTGTGGAATTAATCTCACAGCAATTACTGATGCCAGTCTATGGCTACTGGTCAGGAATCATCACTTAGCATGTATACACGGTGTTTCTGTCACTTATTCCCCTAGCAGCACAAAAGACAATATTACAATAATATATCTTCCTGATGGTGTTACGAAGTTAGAGCAAACAGCAGGTAATTGTGTCCTAACGTACTCAGTGATTTTCTGCACCAATTTTTAAACTAACTTTAAACCCCATTAAAGATACTTTGTGAAGTATGTATTCCTCATTTACAACTGCATGTGCCAAATATGTATGTACTTCTGTGTGCATGAATTTTTATTTTTTATTTTATATACATACATATTTTTATAAACTATATAGTATATATACACATATTTAGGAAGAGTGAAAGTAAAAGTCTTAAGAATTTTTGAAATGTTAAAACCTTTTCCCATCTACGCCGAGAACCATATGAACCCATGCAGTGTACTGATGTGTAGGTGACGTAGAGCTACACCTCACATCTGACGTAGCTTATGGAAGTGTACATGTAAAAGTATGAGCAAGAATCACAAGCATGTATGCACATGCACTCTTAAGTTTGCATCCATAAAAGGTACCCTGTCATTTCAGAAAGAAACCTGAGAGACAACTACACCAAAGACAGACTTCAGTTCTAACATGAGCTCTTGCGGCTGTGCCGCTCTAAGTGTCCCAGCGCTGGAACTCCGCCAGCTGCCCTTCCTGGCTGTCCCAAAACTATGCGCTTCCAGTCAGCCCACACGGTGCTAAACGCAAAGGGAAATCTCAGCTGCACTTTCATCAAATGCCTGATTTCTTTTGTGCTTTATGTTTTAGCCCTGTTTGTTGAAGCTGACAATTCTCTCATTTTTGCTTAGTCCTTAATTCGCTCCTTGTTTCAATTTTCACCACTAAAAGAAAAAAAAAAGTTTTTGTAGAAACACATTCCTAAGTGAACTCGGTGGCTATGAGAAAGCTCCCTCCAGAGGAGCAAGCAGCAGCACAGAAACATCTACTCCCGGGATCTAAGACGTGGCAAAATGTCACTGTTGAACCCGCCTGAATAAACACACGGTCACTCTCAAAAATGACGTAAAGCGTTTCCCCCTGCCTTCTTCCTATATCATAAATGCTGTTGGCGGGGTGGGGGGTGGGGGAAATGACATTCCTTTCATGAGAAAACCACCAGCAGGAGAAGGTTCTTTGTACGCAGCAGTTTGTAGCAGTCTGTACCTCTAGCAGGCCCATTCAGAACTCCCCAAGCGAGTGGCAAGAGCTGAGAGCTGGACTACAATCTGATCAGACAGACAACATCAACAACTACACTAAAGGCAAACCCACCAGAGTGCACTGCTCCGACCTACTGCAGATGTGACTGAAAAGCAGTTTAAAGGGAGAGGGAGGGGTTTCTCCCATTTCCCTCTCGCATCCCTCCCTGCCAGGTATTCAACTGTATCAGAAACAGTAAAGTATTTTTTGGTTTTTGCTGCGATACATACGTTGCAAACTTTGTATGTACCACAAGGAGGGAATGAATAGTTAAAAGTAAGGCAAGAAATGGAAACATTTGTGGTGATGTCATTTTGGTATCCATTTACGGCTTTGAGAATGAGAGGAGTTCCCATCCACTCTTACTTACTCAAAAGAAATAGGACAAAGGGTGACAAGAAGCTACAAAACCAGGATGAAATCTGTTAAAAGAAGCGTGTCCCCAGTCCTGGCTGACCCAAGAGCAAAAAGTAAATACCATTCCAGGGCCAGCATTAGTGTCACACTTCAGCAACCAGCTTTTGCTTTACTCCTTCCTGTGGGCTGCAACAAAAGTGGAGTTTTGCAGGCACCAGGCTACCTGCGAGTCACAGGCTGGGGGCTGCTGCACTTGACAGAACCGGACCAGCAGAGAGCAAGCGAGGAAGATGGACGTGCTGAGGGAGAGGCAGCAAGGAGCGCTTGCAATAGCAGAGTGGTGACATGAAGACGCTGAAAAAGTTTTCAGAGAAGGTTAGAAGAAAGTAAGGTAGACGGAAAGATGAGAGGGGCAAGGGTAGGAAGAGCACAACTACAGGACAAGGAGATGGGGTCCAGTGGCTGGAGGTCTGGGAAGAACTGGAAGGGCGAATTGAAGGGACGTGCTGGGGGAGTTGTGGAAGAAACGGTGAAGAGCGAGCTGGATGGTACGGTGTGGGCATGCTGGGGGGAAGACAAGGTGCAGGGCGGTCCCAGTGTGGGTTACACGACGTGGGTGGGAGGAAGGGGCTGAAAAACTTGCTGGGAGTAGATGATGAAGTGCAGGGTGGCAGGGACTGGTGTCCCAACCAGGGAGGGGGAGAAATGGAGGTGGGGCGGATGACAACTGGTGGCTGAACTGGTGTGGAGGAGACGATGGGGAATAAGGCTATGGGCCAGAGCAACCTTCTCTGGGGGCCAGGCGAGAGCTTGGCACAAGAGGAGGCTTTTCCAGCATTGGGCGCACAAGGCATCTGCGTCCATAGAGGCTTTGTGGGGACACGCCACGCTGTCCCCCTCCACTGCAATGCTGACAGGCACGCTTGGCTGGAGGGTGACACCAGAGCAGGCAGGACTTTGGGGAGCCGAGGCCGGGGCGGGCAGCGGGCACGCAGGGAGAGCCGGGACGGGAGGGAGGATGGATGCAGGTCCGGGCCTCACCTTGAAGTAGGCGAACTGCAGGTACTTGTAGGGCTCCCGTCGCTGGAAGTCCTCCAGCAGGTCGCGGCCGGGCTGGGCCTGGCGGAAGGCGGGCAGCCCCTGCTTGCAGCGCCGCAAGCACTGGGCCCGCCGCAGCACCCCGGCCAGCAGGCGCAGCTCGGCCAGCGCCGCCCCGCCGGCCGCAGGGGGCTGCCCGGCGCCGGCGGCGGCGGCGGGAGGGGGCTGTCCGGCGGCGCTGCAGTTGCGGTGGCAGAAGGCCTCGCTGTCCCGCAGCAGGCGGTAGAGCCGCATGCTGACCTCCAGGTAGTTGACGCTCTCGGGCCAGTTCTCGGTGCTGTACTGGTCCAGGCCGTAGCGGTAGGCGGACTCGAGCGGCATCAGCTCGTCCCGCGGGAAGCTGCGGAAGCTGTAGCGCTCGTACTGCGCCCCCGCCGCCGCCACCAGCGCCGCCAGCGCCAGCCACATGGCCGCCCCCTTCGGCCGCCCCGCCGGCCACCACGTCGCCGCCGCGGGGAGAAGGGGAGCGGCGGGACCCGGGGAGGGACCGGGGGAGGGACCGGGGGAGGGACCCAGTCGGGGGCGGGGCCGGACGGGCTTCCCCCGCCCCCGGGAGGGTGTGCGCGGCCGCGGGGGAAGGTCGGTGTTGGGAACAGCGGGGCCGGGCCGGGGCCGGGGCTGGGGGGTGCTAAGGGCGGCGAAGGGACCTTATCGCTCTCTGCAGCCACCTGAAAGGAGGGTGTAGCGGGGCGGGGGTCGGTCTCTTCTCCCAAGCGACAAGCGACAGGACAAGACGAAACGGCCTCAAGTTGCGGCGGGGGAGGTTTAGGATGGATATTGGGAGAAAATTCTTCACTGAAAGGGTTATCAGACGTTAGAACAGGCTGCCCGGGGAAGTCGTTAAGTCGCCATCCCTGAAGGTATTTAAAAGACACGTAGACATGGTGCTTAGGGACGTGGTTTAGTGGTGGTTTTGGCAAGGCTAGGTTAACTGTTGGACTCGATGACCTTAACGGACCCTTCCAGCCCTGGCGATCCTATGATTCTATGAAAACATCCCTGAATTATCAACGCTGTTTTCTGCACAAATCCAGAACGCAGCCCCATACTAGCTACTCGGAAGAAAATTAAGTCTGCCCCAGCCGCAACCAGGACAAGTCCCTTCCCTGCCAGCTGTGCAGGGGCAGCCGAGGTGAGCACTGCCGGCTGCAGGGAGTCTCTGCGGAGCAGAGCACACGCGTGAACCCACATCGGCAGAGGCCGAGACTCTTCCTGCAGCTCCTGCCTTCCTGAACATTCCCTGATTGTTCCACGCTCCGTAACTGGGAACCGTTGAAGAAAAGGCTGAGGGAAACCCATTGGTTGCATGTGACTCAGCCAACCAAAATCCAACGCAGTTTCCGATGGCGTGACTCGCTTAGATGGGCCATCTTAGACATCACCATAAAAGTTGGCAGTCAACATCGCTTGTGGCAATAGTTATTTCTCCCAGGTTATGTTGATGGGGCCTTTTTCTGTGCAGCTCCATTAGAAACCTGAAGCAATGCTGCTGCCAGCGTGTAGTCTGTGATGGAGCGTGGGACAGAGAGGTACAAGCTAACAAGGTGTAGCGCAGCTCCTGCTATGTCTTTTAGGCCAGTTTCAATGGCTGTAGAGCTGCTCACACTTGGGAACAACCTTTTGTGCATATGGTCTGCCTTTCTGCCGTCCCTTATTTGCCACAACATTATTGTTTTCAGTTCTGAAGCCAGACCTCGATGCTCTTCCCTGAGGAGTAACTTGCTCCAGTGTCTCCTGTGAACATGTCCCGAGTCTCCTGTGTTGAACTGCACCAGTGAATTGCAGTGTTTACTAAAGACATATTTGGAAGGAGTCAGGCCTTGTCTCTCTCAAGACCTGATCCAGACTGCCTGATTCTGACTGAACCAAATAACCCCCCCATAAACCAAACCAAAAAGCCCCGACGTTTTCACTTGTGTCCAGAGCAAACTTGATATGAAGTCCCTGAAGTGCACCAAGACTGTGAGGTGAGCGTGTTCCCTGGTTGGCGGCAAGCCCTGGGCTCCAGTAACCTGTGCTGGATACCGTAGATACCTGGTGCTGGAAACCTGTATCGCTCCCATGTGGAGCCAGCCCCCTCCATGGCTCCACGTGGGAGCAAACCAAATAGTGCTCTTGGTTAGAAACCAAGATGTAAAAGAGTAGTTGACACCATGGCCCACTCCCCATTGGCTGTGGGCTTAAAGAGCTTAAAGCCAGCGGAGCTCAGGAGCTCACAGAGCTATTTTTTTCTGTAGAAGCATTTTTCACAGCAAAGCTCAACTTCCATGTTTTATTCCTACCATTAAGATGAAGCTCTTTTTCTTACACGCCTCAAGAACTAGAGATGTGGTGCCACTTCCGTGCACATTGGCAAAGAGCACTGGGATCTGAATGCGCCCATACTTCTTTGATCAGTAAGTCTCAGGAAACAGCTAGAAGAGATGAGCGCATGGCTTGTATTCTAACAGAGAGAGTAGGGATGGAAGCTGGGGGAAATCAAGCTACCCATTGCCATAGGGAATACCAAAGCTAGCAATAGTGAAGTGTGTGTGGGAGCTAACCAGGGCGATTTTCTATGTGGCATTGGCTCAGGAAAACAATTTCAGTGTTCTGGAAGATCAGCAGTCAGACCCAGCCCTGAGCCTTCTCCCAGATGCACAGCAGCAGTTCCCTCAGCCTTGTGTGCTCCGGCCCCTCATCATCCTGAAGGTGCTGGGCTGGGCCCAGGCCACGTATGTGTCTTTCCTGTCCCAGGGAGACCAGAAAAGGACACAGGAGTCCGCATGAGGTCTCAAAAGTGCCCAATGTCTGACTGTCATTGAAAGAAGGAAAACTAAGCTGACTGTAAAAGTCTTTCTGGTGACAGCTTGCCCTGCCCTGCCTTGCCTTGCCTTGCCTTCCCTTCTTCCCTTTTCTTTCCTATTTTCCTTCCCTTTTCTTTCCTTACCTTCCTTTCTTTCCTTTTTGTCCTTTTCTTTCCTTTTCTTTTCCTGTCGCTTTCCATTTTTTTGTCTCTTTTCCCTCTTTCCATTTTCTTTTATTACATAGTCAGATCTTGGGTTTAGAGCTCACCCCAAGGGTCTTGCAGTCACACCAGTAACTCCTTTCTCTTTCCTTCCCCTTTCCTTCTCCTCCTCTCCCTTCCCCTTCCCCTTCCCTTCCCTTCCCCTTCCCTCCCAGTCACTCAAATGACGAGAAGACTGTTTTTGCCTGAAATGCCAGGGGTTTTCTGCTCCAAAACCACTTTCAAGGACACACAGCACAAGAGTTCAAAGTGGTACCAGGATTTTATTGTCTTTGTCTCAATCTGTTTCTGCGCAGATGCTCAGCAGCACGCATGGAGCCAGGAGCAGGCTGTTGCACTCCTCACTTCAGCTTGGAAAAGCATCACTTGAAGCCTGGCAAAGGAAAGCAAGCGCCACAGAAAGTCACAAATGCCCTACGTCGAGTGGAGAGCTGGAGGCAGGATTATTATGCTTAATAAAACACTAACCTTTGCCAGAAACAAGAAAGCTCTTCGTTGGACACGCTCCAGCACCTCAATGTCTTTCTTGCAGCGAGGGGCCCCAAACGCAACACAGTGTTTGAGGGGCGGCCTCGCCAGTGCCAAGTAGAGGGGGTCGTAGAGATGGCAGCCCCCCTCCTCGCCTCTTCCCCAGGGCTCGGGGCAGAGGAGATGGCCCCTCTTCATGAGGGGCACGGGTGGGGGTGGGACAGCAGGGCTCCTCAGCGGCTTGACAGCCGGCTGATCTTCCTGATGAGCCTGCCACATGGCGCTGTGGATGGTCCACTTACGGCTCGTGGCTAACGTCGTCTGCGGCGCTGGCGGCGCTTGGTTGGAGCTCGCCGTTTGGGGCGTGCCCGAGAAGCCCGGGCCGTCCTGCGGCGCTTTGGGCTCCATGGTGCTGGAGGCTGCCTGGCCGTGGGGGCGTTAGGCCTCGACGGCCCTGCGGGAGATTCATCCACCTCCATGGGCTCTTCCTGATCTGCCGGAGGATCCACCTCCATCGGCTCCTCGCTGTTCTGTGGCAGGTTGACGTTCGTGCCTGTGGCTTGCTTGCTCCTGGTGCTGCTGTTGCCGACATCCCGCTTCCGTTTGTTAGGATTCGAAGCCATCCTCAGCGCTTCCAATGAACCTCTTCTTCCTCTTCACACGCAATGTGGGCACTCGCCTCACTTCACCGGCTCCTCTACCAAGCTGGCTTGGTGTGAGAATGTCAGGCTGCTGAGCAACCTGTGCACTAGGTCGCAGGGGTTCCTGCCCGTGTAACAATAGGCCGGTGACGTCACAAATGGAAGCCACCACGGGTCATGGGACAGTGGCCCATGGGGCCCTGAAGGCCCCATTCCGGGTGGCCACTTTCTCTTGCCAGAATCTGAGTGTGGGAAGGCCCCTGGGGGATTGCTGTCCCCAGCTGGTTCTCACCTCAGCTCCCAGATGGGTGCCTGAAGAAGAAGCCAGACGTGCCCTAGTGTTGCACAAAGAATAGCTGCAGAGCGGCCGTGACTCTAGACAAGCACTCAGGACGGATCTGACCTTGGCAACGGGGACGAGCCTTCCCTTCCCCTTCCCTCCCAGTCACTCAAATGACGAGAAGACTGTTTTTGCCTGAAATGCCAGGGGTTTTCTGCTCCAAAACCACTTTCAAGGACACACAGCACAAGAGTTCAAAGTGGTACCAGGATTTTATTGTCTTTGTCTCAATCTGTTTCTGCGCAGATGCTCAGCAGCACGCATGGAGCCAGGAGCAGGCTGTTGCACTCCTCACTTCAGCTTGGAAAAGCATCACTTGAAGCCTGGCAAAGGAAAGCAAGCGCCACAGAAAGTCACAAATGCCCTACGTCGAGTGGAGAGCTGGAGGCAGGATTATTATGCTTAATAAAACACTAACCTTTGCCAGAAACAAGAAAGCTCTTCGTTGGACACGCTCCAGCACCTCAATGTCTTTCTTGCAGCGAGGGGCCCCAAACGCAACACAGTGTTTGAGGGGCGGCCTCGCCAGTGCCAAGTAGAGGGGGTCGTAGAGATGGCAGCCCCCCTCCTCGCCTCTTCCCCAGGGCTCGGGGCAGAGGAGATGGCCCCTCTTCATGAGGGGCGCGGGTGGGAGTGGCACAGCAGGGCTCCTCAGCGGCTTGACAGCCGGCTGATCTTCCTGATGAGCCTGCCACATGGCGCTGTGGATGGTCCACTTACGGCTCGTGGCTAACGTCGTCTGCGGCGCTGGCGGCGCTTGGTTGGAGCTCGCCGTTTGGGGCGTGCCCGAGAAGCCCGGGCCGTCCTGCGGTGCTTTGGGCTCCATGGTGCTGGAGGCTGCCTGGCCGTGGGGGCGTTAGGCCTCGACGGCCCTGCGGGAGATTCATCCACCTCCATGGGCTCTTCCTGATCTGCCGGAGGATCCACCTCCATCGGCTCCTCGCTGTTCTGTGGCAGGTTGATGTTCATGCCTGTGGCTTGCTTGCTCCTGGTGCTGCTGTTGCCGACATCCCGCTTCCGTTTGTTAGGATTCGAAGCCATCCTCAGCGCTTCCAATGAACCTCTTCTTCCTCTTCACACGCAATGTGGGCACTCGCCTCACTTCACCGGCTCCTCTACCAAGCTGGCTTGGTGTGAGAATGTCAGGCTGCTGAGCAACCTGTGCACTAGGTCGCAGGGGTTCCTGCCCGTGTAACAATAGGCCGGTGACGTCACAAATGGAAGCCACCACGAGTCATGGGACAGTGTCCCATGGGGCCCTGAAGGCCCCATTCCAGGTGGCCACTTTCTCTTGCCAGAGTCTGAGTCTGGGAAGGCCCCTGGGGGATTGCTGTCCCCAGCTGGTTCTCACCTCAGCTCCCAAATGGGTGCCTGAAGAAGAAGCCAGACGTGCCCTAGTGTTGCACAAAGAATAGCTGCAGAGCGGCCGTGACTCTAGACAAGCACTCAGGACGGATCTGACCTTGGCTACGGGGGCTTCAGGGGAGCACTTGGGCGAAGGGTGTGTAGATACTTCTCCCCCATTGGTGATTCCCATGAACCTCAGGCAGCGTAACAGCTGTTGAGAGCGCAATGCCAGCTAAGGAGGAAAGGGAGGTGTTTTACTTTCATGCACAGTGACTAAACGACAAAGAGTCTGTGAACTGAAATCTTGCTGACTGTCACCGAGCGAAGGAAAACTGGGCTGGCTGTGAAGGTGTTTCTGGTGATGCCTCGCTGTGCCCGTGCTGCCACGGTGACAGCAGAACCAAATGTGTCCCTTCTTCCTGTGTTTTTCCAGTCCTCTGCTTTCATGGCTTGTCTAGATACAGAAGGCAATACTGACTGCTGGTATACAATCCACTGGTGTGACTGGGGCAGGTGTAACCTCTCCTCTGTTTAAGAGCTTCCTTTCTTCCTTTGGCTCATGCTGGTTTTTTTCCAGGCCACTGTATATACCACACCTTTAGCGGATTGTTTGTCTTTTCTTTGGGTTAGGTTTCTACTAGCTTTTCAGCGACAGAGAGAGATGGCGCAGGTGGGGAGGAGATGCTGACAAGCACTGTCATTTTCATCTAATGAAAGCATTCTAGATGATGGAGATCTCAGGACACCTTGTCTCTCTTCGTACCATACTTGTTGCCACGATGCCGCATGACCAGGAAGAAAATAGGAGATAGGTTTAGCTCTTAGTGGTCAGAGGGCAGATTGTCTCCAGGACATTTCCTTGGCCTGAGTTGACAGGCACGTTATCTTTATTGGAAAATGTTCTGATATGACCGTGCTTGTGAATACTTAGCCTGGTGCAACTATGACTCCCTGAAGGAGATTAATTTAAGGGCGTGTCTGCCTGTATCAGCTTGGTATAGTTGATAGATTATAGAGGTATAATCCTCCTTCCTTTTTCATCAGATTGCATTCTTTCTTGTTTTCTTGGGTACAGCTTTGGGTTACCCATTTTCTAAAGGCTTGGCTAATTTTTCTGGAGTCAAGTTATTTAATAAATCCCTCAGGCCAATTACTATTTGAGTGAATTAACTTTGGTTCTTCATGAACTTCTTCCGGAATACAAATCTCGGTGGGAGTCATTGGGAATAAAGGAGAAGAAGATATTGCAGAAATACCAGGAGGAGCTGTGACTTACAACCCCACTGGTAACACTGGCAGTGAGAGCTGAATTTGCCTGCCTTTTCGCTGTATGTCAATAATAACAACATTTATAAGGCCTATGTATTCAGTGCTACACTTTTGTTTCACAGCTAGAGTTTTCTCTAGCAAGTACGGAAAGCTTTTGGAGAAGCTGTAGGCTTCTGTCTGTTTACACAATCAGATTGCACAGGAAACTGCATCCTCAGACCAAACAATGTACATATGGTAAACCTTCGCTTTGTCTCTTACATAATCCTACTTCACCCATCAAGAAGACCCATGGTCCAACAGTGGGCCCTTGGAAGGTGCACATGGAACAACCATCGTGCTCGTGCTATCAATCAAAAGGCACATGAAAACAGAACAAGTCCTTGACTCTCGTTCTCTTTCTTTAACAAATGCATATGGATTGTTTTTCAGGTCTATGCATGAAAAAGATCTTCCTGTACATTTCCAAACTGCACATAAAAGTCTTTGCTCTATAGGTGAAACATTTCTTGTACTGTAAGTTAATCAACAGGAAGAGCTGTACACTTCCAAGTATTAAGCTTCAGCGGGAAAGTCAGCTAATGAAAACACCTATCATCAAGAAATCCCTCAAAATACCTAAGTCCACATCCTAGTAATACTACAGAGAGAACAGAGGTGGAAACAGAGAACCTGAAAGGAGCCTTCTCGGGCAAACCAGGAAAATTCCTATTACGCCAGGCAGGCTAGCTGTATGATCTCTTGATCTTAAGCTCCCTAAATTCATTCAGAATTACTGCCATTTGAAAGCTGCTTTGGAACTTTGCTTTTCTGCAATTAGTAGTTTCTCGCAACCAATCTGCAGCACGTCCACAGATGGTTCATATCCACTTGTTCTTGGGCCAACAGTCTTTTAGATTAAATGGTTGGTTTTTCCTCCTAATTTTTCACTTTCCGACAGCCTGCGCGTCAGCCTGACTGTAATGCAGTGGTTCAATGAATCCTCCAAACACCATGGCAAGCAAAAAGAGACGTCTCAGAGTGCCACTTTTCAAGAGACTCTTTTCCACCCCCTTGCTGGTATTCTCCTTGTGCCTGTGTCGCAGCGTCTTCTGCAGATGTCCACTTGGGAAATGGAACCCGTGAACTAACTGGCTCAAAACCAACCCATCAAAACAAGGCTTACTTTTTGGAAGCCTCATTTTGTTAGCCTGTCTAGCCAAGCTCTTCTAAGTCCTCCTCCTCCTGCTCAAAACCAGACTGCCCAAGGACTGTCTCATCCAATCCTGGAAGCAACAGAGAGAATCTGAATACATTTTTCTGAAAGGTGGATCAGAAGTTTTATACATCAATAAATATATTCGTATTAGGCTATAGGACTAGATTTGTTGCCTTCTTCCCTGCAGATCACACCATTTTGGTGACTTGCTTATAGTTACTTTATTTCTTGTACCAAGAAAGCAGATCCATCATTTACTCTGACAAAAGACGCAGGTTCCACCTGTAGTGAATGCACGTAGGACTCAGTCTACTTAGTTTCATGTTGCTGATTAATTCTTTCCTTCACAAATCCTCTAGAGCCTCCCATACTACTGATGTCAAACCTGTTAGGCTACAGCTGCACAGCTCCCCGCCTCCAGTTCTTTTAGGAAACCTTTTCTGTAGTTCAGTAGCAAATCTGCTAAGTCAGAGGCAGAAGATGTCAAAAGTTCTTGCTCTGAGAGAGGGCTTCAGTTTTGTGGGTCGGATCTTTTTAAATTCTGAAACAAGTTCTTCTGACTCGTTTGATCCAGCCTCCTGAACTCAGTCTTTGTTTCCTCCTCCCATCTTTACATTAATAATCAACATCATCATTTTTGCTGAAAAAGGAGACAAAGGATTTGTTTGAAGGTAATCTGCATACGACTCAAACCCAGAAATCTCCCTGTCTGCCTCTTGACCTCCCTCCTCCCGTTCTTTCCGTATTTATGAGGCTGACGACTGCTCTAGTTAGATTTCCCTTAGTACGCCTAGCTGTTTGTGGTTCTAACAACTGTCGTTCTGTTCCTTATGTACTTCCTGTGACACAGCTACCCTGTCCCCTCACTCACCCACCTTCCTCTCCAGCCTCTTGAGTTCCTTAAAGAAGACTTTGGTTCAGAGATCTTCCACCACCCCCCCTTTGGTCATTATAAGGACCAAGATAATTCTATCAATGTAATCAATCAATATAATGGTTTAATACTGTCCTATTAAGCAAGCAAAGTGTGTTTGAATACCCATCGTTTTATCGGCTCCAATAGAATTGTGTATACACAAAAAGGCTTGCAAAAATCCTCCTTCCAACAGCCCTCTTATGAATGGCACAGCAAACGAGGAAAAAAAATATGTTCCTGCAGCGTTCTAGCCTATTCCGTCAGAAACTTGTTTATGTAATAGTAGCAGAGAAGTGTGCAAGGAAACTAGATTGACAGCCTAGATTGACAGCCTCTTCTCCCCACTCTTGCAGCATGTAGATGAGTGGTCCTTTGATGTATTCACACTAAATGACACCAGTGGGGATCACACGCTGAAATTCATTTTCTAGGAACTTCTCACCAGCTATGGTGTGATCAACTGTTTCAAGGACAGCAGTTAGAAGATGAGTCTCTTCTTCTGTCCTTGGTTTCGTTGAACCTCCCTCTCATCCTGAAATAGCTTATAGAAGTGCACATATTAAAACTACCAGCAAGAATCACAAGCACGTATGCACGTGCACTCTTAAGTTTGCATCCATAAAAGGTACCCTGTCATTTCAGAAAGAAACCTGAGAGACAACTACACCAAAGACAGACTTCAGTTCTAACATGAGCTCTTGCGGCTGTGCCGCTCTAAGTGTCCCAGCACTGGAACTCCGCCAGCTGCCCTTCCTGGCTGTCCCAAAACTATGCGCTTCCAGTCAGCCCACACGGTGCTAAAGGCAAAGGGAAATCTCAGCTGCACTTTCATCAAATGCCTGGTTTCTTTTGTGGTTTCTTTTGTGCTTTATGCTCTAGCTCTGTTTGTTGGTGGGCTGACAGGTCTCTCATTTTTTGCTTACTCCTTAAAAAAAGTTTTTGTAGAAACACATTCCTAAGTGAACTCGGTGGCTATGAGAAAGCTCCCTCCAGAGGAGCAAGCAGCAGCACAGAAACATCTACTCCCGGGATCTAAGACGTGGCAAAATGTCACTGTTGAACCCGCCTGAATAAACACACGGTCACTCTCAAAAATGACGTAAAGCGTTTCCCCCTGCCTTCTTCCTATATCATAAATGCTGTTGGCGGGGTGGGGGGTGGGGGAAATGACATTCCTTTCATGAGAAAACCACCAGCAGGAGAAGGTTCTTTGTACGCAGCAGTTTGTAGCAGTCTGTACCTCTAGCAGGCCCATTCAGAACTCCCCAAGCGAGTGGCAAGAGCTGAGAGCTGGACTACAATCTGATCAGACAGACAACATCAACAACTGACACTAAAGGCAAACCCACCAGAGTGCACTGCTCCGACCTACTGCAGATGTGACTGAAAAGCAGTTTAAAGGGAGAGGGAGGGGTTTCTCCCATTTCCCTCTCACATCCCTCCCTGCCAGGTATTCAACTGTATCAGAAACAGTAAAGTATTTTTTGGTTTTTGCTGCGATACATACGTTGCAAACTTTGTATGTACCACAAGGAGGGAATGAATAGTTAAAAGTAAGGCAAGAAATGGAAACATTTGTGGTGATGTCATTTTGGTATCCATTTACGGCTTTGAGAATGAGAGGAGTTCCCATCCACTCTTACTTACTCAAAAGAAATATTTCCCTGTTTGACACCTTCCGTCCTGCCTGCGCGCCGAGGCGGCGGCCAGCGGGAGCCGCGGCACCACGGGAGGCGGCGGGGCGGGGCGGGGCGGGCCCGGCCGTCAGCTGACACCGCCCTGTCACGGGACGGCGGGTTGAGGAGAGTCCGTTTCGCTGCTGCCGCTTTCGGTCATGCTGCGGCTCCTGTTCCCGCTGGCCGCCTTGTCGGCGCTTCTCCGGGCAGCGGTGAGTCCCCTCCCGCCCCCGGTAGCTCCGGGCACCCGGCCCTGTGGCTGTTGGGGCGGCCCCGAGCTCGGAGCGGGGGCTGCCGGGCGGGCCTGGCTGCCGGCTGGTAGGGGCCCTCCTCCCACCCCCCGGCGAGGGAGGGGGTTAATTTCGGGCCGTTTTTAATTCCTGAGCAAGTTGTGGTTCGTGGGTAGCGGGGCTGGGCCTGCGGCAGCGCCGAGGCGGGGAGCTGGCGGGACAGGTGCGGCGGCGGGGCTGGGGGGGAAAGGCCGGCTGCTTCTCTTGGGCAGGCCGCCGCGCTGGGCCCTCGGCCTCGCCGTTTTGTACCGGGGAAGGAAGGGCTGGCGGTGCTTGCTCTCGCCCACCGGGCGGTGGGTGAGCTCTGCCGCCGCCTTCCGTGGGTGGTCGCCCGGGGTCGATGCCTGCGGGACGTGCGGTGCTGGCAGCTGTACTCCTGCCGCCGGTTAGACCCTGCTGCCAGAAATAACAGGTTACAAGGCAATACTAGTATATCATTAAGCAACCCATATGAGGGGGCATCGAGCTGCGGTTACCTGATACCCACACTCTATTAGCAGATCCCATGGGAAAACTGGCTCTTCCTGTGGTGTGTGTAAGGAGGGAGAGGAAGGAGATTTTCCTGTTCTGCCCAGGTTCAGCATTGACTGTCTTGTGGCTCCTTTGGCCAGTGGCACATGCCATACCACTGCCTAACCAGGGGCCTGGGCAAAATCCTTAGTCTTTGCAGTTGTCGTGGAACCGTGCCTTGTTGCTTATGCCTTGAGTTTGAAGCAGCGTGTCAGTATTATCTTGATAGGTGGTTGCAATTGAATCGTGCACAGGTGGTCACAGCTGTGTGAAAAGTAGCACAGCCTCATGGGAGACCTTTGTCAAAGGGAAGTTTGGATGACGGTAAGGGGCAAGGTTATGGATGAGGCAAAATTCTGAAGGTGGCGAGTAAAAAGGAATGGAGAACCAATAGTCACCAAATTTGGTAGTATTAGAAGAGGGACACTTTGTGGATTTAGTAGATTAGTTTAAAACAGATAAAATACTTTAAAAGTACGTAGTGAAGTTCGGGAATTTGCTGCTACGGGAGCTTGTGGAGCAGGCAGTATTTAACAGATTCCAAAAAAGGATTAGCCAAATTAAAACACACCAGGTTCATAAACAACATCCGAAAATGAGTGGGCAGGGATTTGCCTTCTAATATTGCTGATGTAACAGCTTTGTCCTCTGGAGGAGTGTGAAGGAAGCAGATCACAGACAGCAGCCAGGGTCATGTCGTTTCTTTAAACAGCATTTCTTATTGCTGTTGTCCATACAGAATATGGCCTGACATCTAGAGGAACTGTGGACTCAAACCAGTAGGGCATTTCTTATACTCTTATCTTCCTAGCTTTGTTTGCTTTTTGTAGAGGCGTGTGTGTAAAATAGCACTGTTTTTTAAGAGTAGTGTTATAACAGCTGAGAGGGCTCAAGGCACGATTTCTCTATCAACCCACAGTTCCCTGACCAAGCAGTAACAGAGGAGGTCTTCTTAAGATTTGGTCTAGTCCTCAAAATATAGCAGGGTCCTATCATCACAGAGTTGCTAATGTTCTTTTAAATTAGCTTGAGAAAATATATGCTGCAGATAAGCAACCTGGCAGACTCGGATTTCTAGACTTCTGAGCTCAAGCTCATTGCAGAGCCCTGCAAGGCTGCTTTCATGCCCTAGTTCTGAGATATTTTTGTCTGTAATAATTGCTTACTTTTTTTCTAGTTAAGTGTGGACTGAGACAGGAAGTGTTTTGAAGGCCATGCAGTGACATATGCTTACTTTAAATAAGGTAGTTTGTTGTCTCAAACTTGATCTCTATTGTATGTTATGAAAGACCATCTAAACTTTTCTCAGCTATAGTTAAAATAAAACAGTGGGTTTATTTTAAATAGTAATGTGCACACTGGGCACGAGTATGAACACTATGAACTCTGAGCAAAACAGGGAATTCTGGTATGATTCAAGCATAAGCGATGCTTGCTTATTTATTTTCAATCTGGGAGCAGAGATGCATTAGACTTAGTGCTGTCTTTACTTCTAAAGGAGTGCAGTGTGTGATGTTTTTCAACTTAATTGCATCCTGGTAGACCAGGATATGCTGAAATAGCTGTCGAGTCTTGGGAACTGTACATGCAGTGGAAGTGAGTAGCAAAACACAATGTGTGTTTCACTGGTTCTACTGATTTTGAGGGCTTTGGGGAAGTCTTATTCACAACTGTAGGCAAGGATATCTGCCAGTATCATCTGCAGTTCCTGGGATTGCAGTTGCATCTGGTAGTTTATTCCAGTGGGGATTTCACTGCCGCTGCAGTTGCTTGTTAATAGAACCTGTTGCATTCAGTAAGAATGATTAGGGTGATACTTGCCTTTGAAATGAATCCACCTGCTTGGGAAGAAGAACAGAAAACACGTGTGTTAAGTTGACAGTAGAAGCAGCTTAGTTACAGAACACGTACGGGGTTTACAAATACTATAATGGTTGTTTCCAGCACTCGTTGTATCATTGTTGTGATCTATTGCCATCTACTATAAAGAAGAGTTAATGAGGAAATAGCACATTTAAAAAAAAAAAAAGGGCGTGTGGGAGGAATCATTGAGGAAGGCAGGCAGGGAGCTTGGAAGTGGACTGCCAGAATCCAGTATTTTCAGTTGTCTGATTTATTCCACATCATGAAATCTCCTCCCTGTCTTAGTGATTCTGCATGATCCGGTGGCCTGGGTAGTATATACAGAGTAACAGCCCTCTGTTGGAGTCTGGGAAAAAGGGAATGTGTTGTAGTATTTTAAAACGGCTGATACTGGTTCCTGGTTGCAGGCTTCGTTGACCCAAGGCATCTCTTCATAACCACATTGTTGCCTACTGGAGACTTCTGCAGAACAGAAGGGAACGATCAGGAAGCAAAGATGATCTCCTTCAAGCAACTGCCTCTTGAAGCAAAGGCTGCAGTGGTTGCAGGATTGGTTTTCTTCTCCATGATGCTGTCGCGGAGTTATCTGGCAGAACAATTCGAGCTCAGGACGCGGCGTTGGCTTTTAAGGCTGCAGATGGCACTATTTGCTAACGCGCTCATGTTGATAGGATCTCTTCATGTTTGGAGAAGCACAGTCACCACGTTCTCCAGGTCTTCAGCTGCCAGCTCATTCTATTTCATTCCATGGAAAATAGCTGTGTTCATGTTTCTAGCTTTGGCTCACTCAAGCTTCTTTACACTGCTATTTCTTGTCGCAGAAGAGCCCTATTTCTTTTCTTTAGCTGCTTACACTTGCCTGGGGGCCTATATCATTCTTATCTTCTTCCTCTTCACTCTAGGCTCTGTAGAGCAGGCTTACAAGTTCTTGGCTGGGAGAGGCACTAAGGCAGGTACTGGCAACAAGAACAGCAGAACGGCTATGAAACCAGTTTTGGCAGTTATGCTGACTGTTGTGCTGACTATTGTCGGGCTATTAAATGCTTCCCGGCCTCCCACTGTGAATTCAGTGGAGGTTCCAGTTCACAAGCTGCCCTCATCAATGAATAATCTGAAAGTGGTGTTGCTTTCAGATATCCATCTGGGGCCTACAGTTGGGAAGACGAAACTTGCCATGATCGTGAGAATGGTTAAGGCTTTGAAACCAGATATCACCGTGATTGTTGGGGACCTGACTGACTCTGAGGCAGAGGTCATACGACCTGCTGTCGAGCCTCTTGGAGAACTTAACTCCCCTTTGGGGACTTACTTTGTCACAGGAAACCATGAGTACTACACATCAGATGTTAGCAACTGGTTTGAGTTGTTAAAATCATTTAACATTCGGCCGCTCCATAATGAGAATGTGAAGATTGTTTCACCGAAGAGCACTGATGACTGGTTCTGCCTGGCTGGCGTTGATGATATTGAAGCAGATGTGTTGCGCTACTCGGGGCATGGCATGGATTTAAAAAAAGCTCTCAGAGATTGTAGCAGTGAGCATGCAATAGTGCTGTTAGCTCATCAACCGGTTGCTGCGAAGTGGGCCCTTCAGGAGAGACCAGACATAAATTTAATTCTCTCTGGTCATACTCATGGAGGGCAAATCTTCCCACTACATGCTGGGGCTTATTTTCTGAATCCTTTCTTTGTTGGCTTGTACAAAGTTGGGCAGAACACCTTTGTCTACGTTAGCCCGGGGACGATGTACTTTGGAATACCCATGAGGCTGGGCAGCAGAGCTGAAATAACGGAGATAATTCTACGTTCTCCTTGAGGACCTTTCCATTTGGCAGACTTCTGCCATCCTTTTTGGTCAGTATACTGGCTCTTCTGCTCTGAAGGCAAATCCTTTTTCAGGGAAGCCAGAGAAGATGTGTTAGGGTGGACTTCAGCAGATTCTGTTAAGTTTGAGCAGAAAACACTAACTCTGTCTTGGGCCTATGAAACAAATTGGGGCTGTTAAAATACTGAAGAAATTAATTATTTGAGTTCATTATTATTGAGGTTCTGCACTTAAAGATAACACTGATGTCACGGAGATAATGTGTGTCCTGTGCTTGTTTAATAATATCTGTGTCCTGCAGCTACTTCCTGTTCCACTGTTTATTACCCATCAGGCACTGCCTTATCAGATCTCGGGCAGGTGAAGTTCTGATCTCTTGCAGTGAAATCGCACACGCATGTTTTGTGGAAGGGACTACAGAACTGAGTAAGCAAACTCTAAAAGCCTTATGCTAGAAATCTTAAGGGAAGGGAGTAGTTTTGATTTGTTTTTTGGTTTTGTTTTTTTTTAATTGAGGCTGGGTGTCTTTATCCTGCTATCTGTCTGCAGCATGCACTAGAGCTTCCAGTCTGAGCTGCTTACTGGTACAGTAAGGTGCCAGGCATCATTCCTGAAATTCATTTTTTTCCAGTTGAAAAGCTGGGGAGATTAATATAAAAGGGTGAAAGTAGCTGTCTTTCTGCTGGCATTTCCCCCCAAATAACTGGGCATCTAGTAATTACTTACTGAAAATACCTCTAATAAAAGCAAATGAGAAAGAAAACTCGTAATTAACATAACTTATGTTGCTGTCTGAGCATACAGTACCTGCTGATGTAAAGCACAAAATCCAAAGCTGAAATACTCAGGCTCTTTTCATTCTGTATTTTTTTTAGTTAATGCTTAAATTCTCTTCTGTGACTTTTCTCTTAAAAAAGTAAGGAGATGCTATTTGAAAACAATGTAGATCGGTTAATGCTTGAATTTTGTTTAAGGTTTTAATATTTCAAGTAAACAGTGTCCTTTTGAAGAAGACTAAACTCTGCAGCGGGTGACTTTCCTTAATAGCATTTGTGCATCTATGTCCTCGTTGTCTTGTAGGCATGTAACAGAATAACTGCTACAGGATAATGAGGGATGGAGAAGTTCTCTCTGTCTTTCCTAGAAGGGCTTAACATAAATGAATATCATTCTGGGAAGTCTGAGAGATTAGAAAATATTAATAAAAGCATTTTTACTTCCATGTCGTGTAAGAAAGCCAGGATGTAAATTAATGTGCGTATATTGTTCAGATTGATGGAGTTACTTCTGTATATCTTCTTCTCTCCTCCCCTTCCATCTCAGTGCAGCTGTATGAAACTCCATGAACAATACAAGTCTGGGGATCCTGCCCCTGACTCTGAGGTCTCCAGCTGTAGCTTGCTCTGCCTTTCTGCTCACCCGTACCTGGTGTTCTCTTGGGCAGACCTGCGTGGCATAGGGCAGAAGAGATCAGTGCTTACATGGGAGGCTGAGGATGGCAAGACCAGAACTGCAGTGTTCAGTCTTTTCCTGCCTTCCTGTGTGTTCCTGAACCAGGCACACTTCTGTTTTATTCTTCATCTCCTGCTCTTGCTTTGCAGGAGGTGTGTGGGGTTGTATTTGAAGAGTACCATCGACTTTGTAAAGTTGAGATTTTTCTGGAAGTGAAATTTTGAAGTTTCACTTCATCCATTCCCTTCAGCCCTTCCCCCAGGCAGAATTTCCAACTGCTAAGCTGTTTTTGTATCCTGTTCCTCTGTACAAACATCTTGCTTTTTTTAGTCTCAGGAATATTGAGAAATACTGTAAATGCATAATATGCGCTGGGAGGTTGGTGGAAAAGGTGGAGAAGTCAGTCCTCTTTTAGTCTGAGAACTGAGCACCTGACCAGCCAGGCTCTTCATGTGCTGGACTAGATAATTTCTGTTTTCCAGCATCTATAATTTTGGAAACTTTTTTTATGCTTGTGCAATAATATCCACTTAAGTATCCTAAAGTTTCCATGTGTATTTAACACTGCCTGAATGGAGTCCTTCTGAGGTTCTTTCCCATCGGTGGCTTAGTGTTGAATGGTTTTACGTAGAGAGAAAATCTTGATAGCCTTGATACCCTCTGTTTACTTAATCAACATGCCTTCAGTTAAAAACTGCGTCCTGGGTTTAATAGTGCAGAGTATTCTTTCTAGGCCAGTGGTCCAGGAGGGTAGCTTGTCATTTGTTATGCTGAAGGTTATTAACTGTGTTAAGAAGACTAATTGTTTAGCTAGTTTCCTAATCAGGAGGCTTTTGTGGGACTGGTTTTAGATGGTGTTGGTTTCCCGGCAAGTTGCTGGTATTCTTTTTTTCTTTTTTTCCTCTTACTGTTTTTATTTATCTCCTCATTCTGTCCAACTGTGTGGAAAGATCTAGCTGAAGTGGTCCTTCAGTCGCAGGGGGGCACAGATGAATTCTTCATTACTTTGTATGTGCTCAACTTTGAATATCTTTGTGTATTCTTTTAGGAACAGATACACATCCTTTAGGAGTGGTCATATTATCATTTCATAAATTTATTGAGTTCTCTCAATGTAACTTAGTTCTTGGTTTTTTGATTGATGATTCATTTTCACTTAAAATGTTTTCTTTCTGTGCCAAAACACTTCAAAGCCTTTCGTTATTTTGCTTTTTGGAAAAAAACTATGAATGGAAGGTATCCTAGATCAGCTTCCTTTTTGATAGTATGAGGAATGAACCTTTTCTAAAATCTCTAAGACAGAATCCCTAATTGTCCTTTAAGGCTTTTCCTATACTTTTTCCAATTTGACTTGAATGTGCATGATTTAGACCTGCGTTCAGTATTCCAGATGAAAAAAAATTGCTGTGCTGCTTATTTTGTATTTTTTAAATATTTTTTGTATTGTTTTTTTTGTCTGTGGGGAATGTATTTGATCTGGAGAACTTAACTAAATGAATATATATTTCTTCCTATAAAAGGCCAGTTAATTGGAGGGGGGGAGTTTATCACACCAGAATAGAATAGCCTCATCACTTTGTGAAAGTTATATTTATTGCATAATATAATCAGTATAGAGTGGATTTGAAAATATGTAAACTGTGGTATAACAAATGCTTTAAATGTTGGGATTTAATAAAACTTTATTCACTTATCAAGAAAGATGCCTCTAATGATGTTTTATTTTATACCAATATTTATTGTAGCAGTACATGATGAATAGTTTTAACACACTAGTTCTATTTACCAACAAAAAGCTACTGACAATAAATCTGATTAGTTTTGGAAAATCTTACACCCACGCTGCTCAGTGAGGCGTGGTGGAAAGTGGGAAAGGTAAGGCCACTACTAAATTTACCTAGTGCCTACTAAGGGGACAAAGTGCAGGCTGAAGAGATGAGGATGTGATGCTGAGAAAAGAAGCACTGCAAGGGCAGAGAAAGGATACTAAGAGCGTTTTGTTTTGTTTTGTTCTGTTTTTTTTTTGAAGAAGCAAAAGAAAACAAGAGTGGTTTGTGGTTCTCAATTTTGATACTTAAGCTTTGGTGTAGAGGAAGAGGAGTTCTTTGTTTGAATGGTCTACATAAGAGATGCTAGAAGTCTTCATGGATGGAGAGGTTCATTGAGGATTTGTATCCATCTTTGTTTGCTTTCGAAATAAGAAAAAAACCCTGTTTTGTAAACTTGGAGAATGAGAGATCCTAGCCTCTGTTCAAGTTTTGTGTGCTGAAGCTATGATTATTTTTTTTTTCCTATGTTGAGACACATACATGTTATAAAATGTTGAAAGAGCATTAAGGTTGTAAAAATAAATTCTTACTTGATTTAAGAAAGGACAAATTCTTTAGTTCTTCCCTTTTCCCTGTGAGTATGTAAGATGCAACATTATACCATTGCCAGCTGGGCATTAGTATGATGTGGTGTGAATGAACTGGCATCCTGAACAGCGTGCAGTTAGTTTGTGTCTGTTGAATCTGCTTCCCAAACTAGCAGACCCACTACCCCGTCTTCTAGGGAGATGCATGGAATTCATTCCCGCTGCGTATTCACAACCATGAGTACACAATATTGGCAGAGTCAGGCATAAATTCATGAGGACAACTGTTTTGCTTTTGTTGCGAGCCCTGATCTGCAAGGAACGGGTAGAGTCATGCACTGACAATAAAAGAATGTTGAATAATTGACGATGAAGGGAAGTCTGTTTACAATGGGCAATGGATGAGGTGAGTCAGAGTAAGTACATGGGAAGCTTCCGCCCTCTTCTTGCCCCTGTAATAATACTGTATCAGGAAGTGTATGTGTAAGGAAGGTTATTTACGGTTATGGTCACAGCTTTAAAAGTGTGGCCTTTAAATGGTAACTGTTTCAATGATGATCGCTTTCGTAATTAATATCTTAAAACAATGAAAAGAAATTCTTGTTTCTCTGCCAGAGGTGTCTGACCCTTGAGGTTGGAGCTATGTAAACAGTTGATTCAATGTTCACCATCTCTCAAAACTTAATCTGCCGTAAATGGAGCAAGTGTCTTTTCCATAGGCCTCTTGACATGGTTAGTCTAAATAAGGGGGTTAAAATCCTCTTTCAGAGGGAAACAACAGCAATTTATTCACTCCCCTTTATTTCTAGGGGTAATGGACTTTTAATATGCCTTTTTTCCTAATGCTTGTCTCTTTTTTTTTTTTTTTTTTTTAAGTATTGCAGAGTTGTGTTGCTGCACTTGGGTTATGGGTTTCACTTAGTCAGGATCACTTTGAAGCACTCGGTTCTGTGTTAATGCTGCAGCTTGTCACAGTGCCCTAGAGTTGAAAACATTCGAAGAATGTGAAACGTCTGCATGGTGTTCTTTAGGGTGAATGATTTCCTTAGGGGATTGATACACACAGTACAATTCTATCGTAGTGCAGCATGCCCAGGAATCAAGATGCAGGTTATAAATTAAAGATCAGCAAAATGTCACTCTAGATTTGAATTAAAAGGAACATGAGCAGATGGTAGATACCTGTGCATCGTCTGCAGCACTTTACTTGAGGTTTAACAGCCTGGAGTTACTACAACAACATAATTTCCCATGTAGAATCCCAACCTTTGAGTTATTTTTGTTCCAGAGCAGTTGGGTTGTATTTCTCAGATCTATAAGGGCCTGATTTTGTGGACACCTGGCACATCCATATCTTTGTTTAGTCAAGATTTTTTTCAATTTTCATGGAACTCTTTAAGTAATGTAAAGAATGGGTCCATGTTTGTGGGATCAGGACTTACATAGCTTCCCCTATGCAATGCTTTGCAGACCCTTGCAGTTCTTGTTTCCCTGCCAGCTCAGGGCTGTGTCTTCTCCCATCTATTGTTACATGTCCACCACACAGACAGTTTCACTTGTCCACTGTTGGCAGTTTTGGATTGTTTTGTGCATTTAAGACATTTTCCACAACTTTATTGTAGGCTTTCTGTGAAGAAATGCCTTTGTCATTGCAGTTGCAACACACTAGTCTTTCTCCTCCTTGGAGTTTGTAGTCTTCAGATGTTTATAGAGTGTTATCTCAGTTGCTCCATTTAATGGAAGTCTAGGCATGTTTACTCAGCAATTTCATCCTCTAGTTTTCAGGAGTGTTTTTTTTCCTTTGTACTATTGTTCTTTTGTCCTGTGACACACTGCACTGTCTCTTTTTTGCTGTCTTGTTGCACTAAGAGTATGATCTTGATTGGCAGTTGTGTCCAATTGTTGGCCAGGCATCTTGGTACTTGCAGCTTTATGGTTATACATGCCTGCTGTATTTAACTTTTTCTATTCTTTTGTCTTTACCGGTAGCTGTAGACACTACTGTAACAACACTGTTCAGCATGAATAGAAAGAAGTGGTTTCATGGGAAGGTTCTTCAAAACTATGTGTGGTCTGTTGGTTCCTACTTAACCTTTGGGCAGATTTCCCCAGGTGGTGGATGGCTCTTGTGTAGTGGAGGTCACCTGAGGTTATATGGTGGCCTACATCTTTCTTACCTTTCTAATGTTGTCACTTTTGTTTCATGGAATCAATTTCCTGATTACTATGCTTCATTCTAAATATGGGTCAGGCCGAGGCTCACCTTTTCAAGAAGGTGGCCAGTGTCCTTCAACAGATTTTAATTTACACTACTGAAGGGTGTTGCTTTCATTTGGACTAGTGTAATGTCTAATGAATCATGGCAGTTGTTTGCTTGACTCCTGACTTATTTTCTGACAGGCATGGAGAACTAACCAATTACAATTGCTGACTTGGGATGTTACTTCATAAATCCCTACTGAGTTTTTATTGAAGGTTTTAGGTTTGGTTTTTTTTTTTGTATGTGTGCGCTCAGTAATGAATCTAATAAAACACAAATGCAATGTCCTACAACATGAAGACAACCAACCAACTATTCAGTGGTGTGTGGAGGACGAAAGTAGTGCTGGTGACAGAGATGCCAAAGATATATGAGAAATGTAAGATGTTAAAAAATTATAAGTTAAACGTTCTTAAAGGCATAGGACCATGCACTTAAAAAAATAAAATATTCTTTTTTCCTTGTTTTTGACAAGCAAAAGAAGTACTGCTATGGGTCATAGTACTTCAAATCTTACTAAGATCATAGGCTCACTTGAGACTAATCCCATGCTCTTGCAGTTAAGGTATTTTTCTTATGGCTAGGAAATGCATATTCTTATTCTTCATTTACCTGTTTCTTGTTTGGGGTTCACGGGTTGGGTGTGCTTAGCTGCAAAAGTATTGAAAGTAGGACTTTCTCCAAAAATTACTAATCTTTAGTGACTTACATAAATGTATGCAGTTTGCTAGACTAATCTATCAAACAGTTTTATACCTACTAGAAATTGGGCTTTGAAACCTGCATGTGTCAGTGCTCTGGAGCATTTAGAATGTGGTATTTGTTCCTCAGGAGCTCCCAGCTGGCTTTTGCTTCTAGACTTGAGCATGACATTAAGTTGTTAAGGGTTAAAAAGGGTTGTGTTTTTCAATAGTTTAGTAAGTTGAAGCATTGAGTGCAAAGCATTGACGCTCATGGTATCTCCCCTAATTAATTCCTCATCATTTGCACTGGTGTAAGGATCTGCAACCTGTATCACTGTAGAAAGATGGTACTGTTGTTAAAAGTGGAGAATGCATGTGGCATATTTTGGTGTAGTAGCGAATCCTGTCATTGCTGAGTGTTTGGCAGAGAGATGTATTGTAGTCCTTTGGTGTGTTGTGCTGAGGTGGGCTATATGTAGCTAGTGGAGGGCCATTCACCATCAGTTATTTTAACACCACTGTACCTTCTATTGTGGACAACCCACAGATGTTGTATAGACTGTTCTCCATGTCTTTCAAGGCAGAAAAGATTCTATTGTCTACTTTTTTATTTTTTTGTACAGACTATACCCCAGAGGAGTTTTGGGATTGATTATGACTGTGGCTGCTTTGTCAAGGATGGGGAACCTTTCCGTTACATCTCAGGTAGCATTCACTACTCACGAGTGCCCCGGTATTACTGGAAAGACCGCTTGTTGAAGATGAAAATGGCAGGACTTGATGCCATTCAAACGTAAGTAGCTGTTGACTTTCAAAGTGATTTGATGTATGAGAGGTAGTTAAGTGTAATGCTAACATTGGTTTATTAATTTTTAAGTAATAGGTGAGAAAGCTCCAGAGAAGTGAATGGTAGTACAGGATGACCTCTAACACTGTAAACTGGGACAACTGGGCACAGGTTATAGCTAACAGTCCACTTCCCTGCTGATAGGCAACAGCTTTTGCTTCACGGCCAGGAGTACAAATATGACCTAAAATAAATTGTTGGACTGTGAACTTTGGCAACTACAGAACAGTTGTATGTGCTCTGCCTCTGCCAAGGGCATTGTATTCTCTGATCAAAAAGCAGATGAGGTGAGAGGGGACAGTAACTTCTTAATACAGCCTGAGTTGTATTGCCCTGATGCTTTTAAAATATTGGCAAAGGCTGCAGTAATATTTAAAACTATTTCACCAGGAGAGTTTAAATTTAGAAAAATGGTGGGGAAGTAGGTGTACTTTTTTAAAAAAAAAAGACAGTTTAACCAGCTTTCAGTTGGGCGTACCAAACTTTTAGTCCATCTTTCTTGTCTTTCCTACCTGGTTGTGTACTTATTACAACAGGTGAAGCACAGATTGAAAAAAATGCAGCTTACTCTTGTTTTTGCCAAAGCTTCCTTGACAAGGCAAGAGGAATGGTAAAAAAGTGGTAGAATGGTAGAAAAGTTGAGGAGGAACTTCTTTACTTTGAGGGTGGCAGAGCACTGGAACAGGCTGCCCAGAGGGGTGGTGGAGTCTCCGTCTCTGGAGACATTCAAAACCCGCCTGGATGCGTTCCTGTGCAGCCTGCTCTAGGTGACCCTGCTCTAGCAGGGGGTTGGACTAGGTGATCTCCAGAGGTCCCTTCCAACCCTATGATTCGATGAAAAGTGTAAGGCACAGTCTTTTCAAGCAGTGGTTGTAAGTCCTAGACATTTTTGTTTTTCTTTCCTAGATCATTATGACTGCCAGGCAATGTTGGTTCTGGCAGTGCAGTGCTTGTATAACAGGGTGCTTTCCTCAGTGGGAGTGTTGCATCATCTCTCTTCCCCTCCCTTGAAATCTGTATTATGTTTGACCTGCAAGTTGCAGGGTTGCCCTGTACACTCGAGGATGTGATTAGTAAGGGCTAGTATGTGAAGAACAGGTGGCAGGGAAAGAAGAAAGAAAAGTTGCTTTTTTTTTTTTTTTCCAAATTTAGGGTTCTCTGTTTTTTTGGATGTCTTAAAACCCGTCCTCATGTTGTGATGTGGTGACTTTTTGGTGGGTGGTTTTTGTTGCTTTCTAATAAACCAAGCAAGTTCTGTCTTCCCTCATTTAAGAATAAGGGGATTAAGTAACATCTGCTCAGGACAGAGTTGCTGGAATTGCCCATGTAATTATTTTTTGCTGCAATAAAAGTAATCTCAAATGGACCTGAAAATTATACCTATTGATGTCTGTCTTGAAGATGAGCCTGGGTCCTGGTGGTGGCTCTGTGACTCCTATGATCCGTAGTGTCTCATACTTCCCTTATGTCTCTTGATTTATTTTCCTCCTCCTCCCAACACCTATATATCTTCAGTGCCCTCTGAAGGGCTGAAAATTTCCAGCTTTTTCAAGCAGTCCCTTCCTTTTTGATTTGAAATTGCCTGTTTATGTATCTGCTGCATCACTGGTCTTTTGAGACAAGAATCTTTTCTTTCTCATTCCCCCCATCACTGTTGTTTAATGTCAAAATTGCTGCAGGGCTGGAGTTGTTTTCTGGGGTTTTTTTTTGTTTGTTTGTTTGTTTTTTTTCCCTGTTGCTTCCTCCTTCTTCCTTTGTGATCTCCCACTAACAAAGTTTTTTTTCCCTCTTTATTTTCTTGCCCCCCCCCCCCCCCCCCCCACTTGTTGAGATCTATTACTCTGCTTTACTGTTCTCTCTGTGTTGAGGTCTCTTACTCTGTGCTTTAATGTTCTGCATTAGTGTCTTTCTGCTGTGCAGGAAGGAGTGGAGATTGTCTCGCGTTGCTGGTGTTAACTGGTCTGTGTTGGTCTTGGGAGAGCTGAATTGTTTCTGTTTCAGCACAGAAAGTATGGTACAGATGGCAAGTGTTGCCATGTGGTTATGTGACCTATGGCCTTAGGTGTTGTTGCTGGATCAGTGATGACAGGTAACAGGTTTTTTGCAACCTCCTTTTCTTTTAGTAGAGCAGACTGGGATTCTTTAACTTTCTCCCCCATCATTGCTTACCTTTGGATTTTTTCCGCTATGGTGAAAGATAGTTCCTAAATGTGTATCTTGTAAGCAGAAAGTGCCCTTGTGCCTTGCATTTTCTACAAGAATGAATCCATGCGTCTTTCCATTTGACACTGCTCTCTCTCTCTCTCTCTCTCTCTCAATGCTAAAAAATAAAAACAAGCCACCCACAAAAACCCTTTTGTTTTTCTTTGGAGTTTGCAGATAATCAAGCCTTACTGCTCTTGATTATTTGAGAAAAAGCAATAAATTTTCGTGTTACCCCAAATAACTCTGCGGTGATTTTTGTGTGGTTTTGGTAAAAATGGAAATTGGTCTAGATGGTTATTTAGTCATGTTTTTGTTTTCTCTTCTTCTGTCTACTCTTTCCTGGATCAGTAGAACTATTAGCAAGGAACTGAGGTACCAGTTGTGTGAAGTCATTTTGGAATGGGCAGCAGTACTGCCAGACCTTCTGGCAGAATGTGAGATTTGAGCTCTGAACCTTTGGGCCACTAGTGAAGACTGTGATTCTGCTGCTTGGCGTTTTTCACCACGAGACAGGGAGGGGTCTTGCCGTAATTTGAAATATAGGAGCCTGCCTTGTTCATATCAAGACGCTCCCAGTGAGGCTTACCACTTCAAGGGAAACAGGATCCTTTTATTACAGGATGGTCCTCATAAATACCTTGTGGGCAAAGCAAGCCAGACCTGCTCTCCTTCCTGTTCTCTGCAACCTCATTTCCAAAAGATTCCCTATGCCTTGATGCATCGTTCAACTAATAACTGAGTCAGCAGCTCATCTGGGACTTTTGAATGGGTGAAGTCAGTTAATGTGTATATAACCATCTGCACCTGGAAACATCTTAAGCAATAACAGAATATAAGAAAACAGGTGACAGGAAGCTTGACCTTACATTAGAGCTTAAAATATAAAGGCCTGAACATTCCAGATAGCCGTTTGAAATTTGATGTTGTGGTTGGTGTGACATCCCAGAAGATGGTGGAGGCGTACCTAGGAGCTCCACTCCTGACCTCTGCAGGTAGCAAGTAGAGGTATCTGGTCACACAAAGGTAACTATGCTTGTTTTCAGTTCCTGAACTGTGTCTACCAAACAGAAACAAATGCTATCAAAGACACATGAGAAGGACTGAAAGTTCGTGGTTTGTTTTGGGTTTTTTGGTATGGCGGAGATAAATAAGTAACCACTAGATGGGGCTAAATATTTACAGGATTGCAGACTGGTGGAGAAGCTTCCTGGAAGAATCGTCAACCTTACAGGCTCATAGAGAGTAAGAAGAATGATGAGTATTTTATTTGTTTTCCTGTAGTTGATTAATGAGCAGAAAACTGTAAACCAGTAGAAACTCCCTCTAAGAAAGAGCTGCTTTTTAGAGCATCTATTAATTAAACAATAAGCACAATTTACTTTTTCTAAAGACTCATAAATGTGTAATAAAACTAGCATGTAGAAATGGTGCTTTAATGTTTATTAAATTAGTACAAGCTATTGAATGTTACACTATTTTATGGTTTGAAGACGCCACAACAATTTATTGTCATTTATTCTACCACTGGATGACCCCTCCCCATGCAGGGAAGGGGAATCGGGGGAAAAAACAAAGAAACCCGAGAGCTGAAATATAAACAGATTTAATAGGACAAGACTAAATAATTAACACTAATAATACTAAAGAACCAGTATTGATCCCAATAACAATATAAAATATACAAGGATCATACTCAGCCAATTCTATCAGTAGGAAGCTGTGCACTCCCAGCAGTGGACAGCAAATTGTCGGACACTGTGAGTGCTACGGCTTCGGGAGGAAGGGAAGGGCTCAGGGGTCTGGCACTGGGGCGAGGAGTTTTCAGGATCGCAGCCATCATGGAAGAGGGAAGAATCCTCAGCAAACTTTCTACTTTATATCAAATGTGACATTGGTGGTATGAAATAATCCTGTTGGCCAGCTTGGGTCAAGTGCCCGAGTCTTGCTGCTTCTCATCCCTGCACCTGGCTAGGCTCAAAAACACTGAGACTTCGAAACCTGCATATCATAGCTGGCTATAAAGTAAGTATTTTTACAGATTCAGACACTAGAGTTTTCTAAAAATGCAGTTTTCCCTAGCATTAGAAGATAAATTAATCCTGTGTTGCTCAAACTGGGACACGCTATTAAAAAAAACTCAACCCTGGTATTACAGAATATTATCTTGTATATTAAGGTAGTTAACGTGGGTTTTTTTTGCCTGTCAACATCTCTCTGAAATAGTAGAGGAAAAATGAATTTTAAAGAAAAGGAGGGTTTGGGATAAAGCTTAGAAATTGCGTGTAAATGGACAGTAAATTACCTATGAAAAATACCAAGATGTAGTGAAGCTATGCAGGGTGAAAATTAGAAGGGCCAAAGCTCAAGCTCTGCTCTCAAGCAGAACTCATCTTGGCCACCACGGTTAAGGATAACAAGAAGAGGTTCTTTCGGTATATCAATAGAAAAAGGAAGATTAGGAAAAATGTAGGCCCACTAACGAATGAGATGGGCGCCTTAGTGGTGGAAGACACAGAGAAGGCAGAGCTACTGAATGCCTTCTTTGCTTCAGTCTTCACTGCTAAAGCTGTCCTTCATGAATCCCAGGCCCTGGAGGCAAGGGGGAAGGTCTGGAGAGAGGAAGAGTTTTCCCCAGTAGAGCAAGATCGGGTTAGAGACCACTTGGCCAAACTGGACATCCATAAGTTCATGGGCCCTGATGAGATGCACCCGCGAGTGGTGAGAGAGCTGGCAGATGTTATTGCTTGGCTACTCTCCATCATCTTTGAAAGGTCATGGAGGGCAGGAGAGGTGCCTGAGGGCTGGAGGAAGGCCAATATCACTCCAGTCTTCAAAAAGGGCAGGAAGGAGGACCCAGGGAACTACAGACCGGTTAATCTCACCTCCCTCCCTGGGAAGGTAATGGAGCAACTCGTCATATCCAAGCATGTTCAAGTGCAGGAAGTTATTGGAAGTGGTCAACATGGATTTACCAAGGGTAAATCATACTTGACCAATCTTGTAGCCTTCTATGATGTGATAACTGGTTGGCTGGATGAGGGCAGAGCAGCAGATGTCATCTACCTTGACTTCAGCAAGGCTTTTGACACTGTCTCTCATAACATCCTCCTTAGGAAACTGAGGAAGTGTGGACTAGACAAGGGGACAGTCAGATGGATCGGGAGCTGGCTGTGTGACAGGACTCAGAGGGTTGTGATTAATGGAGCAGGGTTGAGTTGGAGGCCTGTAACCAGTGGTGTCCCCCAGGGGTCAATACTTGGACCAGTATTGTTTAACATATTCATCAACGACCTGGACGAGGGGAGAGAGTGTATGCTCAGCAAGTTCACTGATGATACCAAACTGGGTGAGGTGGCTGACACCCCAGAGGGCCGTGCTGCCATCCAGCATGACCTAAACAGGGTGGAGAGCTGGGCAGAGAAGAACTTAATGAGGCTGAACAAGATCAAGTGTGGGGTCCTGCACCTGGGGAGGAAGAATGTCAGGCACCAGTATAGGTTAGGGGTGGACCTGCTGGAAGACAGCTCTGAAGAAAAGGATCTGAGGGGTCTTGGTAGACAGTAAATTATCCATGAGCAAGCAATGTGCCCCTGTTGCCAAGAAGGCCAGCGGAATTCTGGGCTGCATAGGGAAGAGTGTGGCCAGGAGGTCAAGGGAGGTCATTCTCCCCCTCTACTCTGCACTGGTGAGGCCACAGCTGGGATACTGTGTCCAGTTCTGGGCTCCCCAGTTCAAGAGAGACAGGGAACTACTGGAGAGAGTCCAGCATAGGGCAACAAAGATGATTGAGGGATTGGAGCATCTCCCTTATGAGGAAAGGCTGAGAGAGCTGTGACTCTTTAGCCTGGAGAAGAGAAGGCTGAGGGGAGACCTTATTAATGTTTACAAGTATCTAAAGGGTGGGTTTAAGGAGGGTGGAGCCAGACTCTTTTCAGTGGTTCCCAGTAACAGGACGAGGGATAACGGGCACAAGGTGGCACATAGGAAGTTCCGAACAAATATGAGAAAAAACTTCTTTACGGTGAGGGTGACAGAGCACTGAACAGGCTGCCCAGGGAGGTTGTGGAGTCCCCTTCTCTGGAGACTTTCAAGACTCGCCTGGATGCAGTCCTGAGTAATGTGCTCTAGGCAATCCTGCTTTGGCAGGGGAGTTGGACTAGATGATCTCTGGAGGTCCCTTCCAACTCTGAAATTCTGTGATTCTGTGAAATGCTATTACTCAAATACAGAAAAAATATCACATTTCAAGTTTGAAAAAGGAATGTGGCATTCCTTTATAAATTCATTATTCTGTAGCTAAAGCAGTATGACATTAACAGCTGATTATAAATTTGTACAATGGTATATAGGAATTATACTTGTGAATAATAACAATTTCAAAGTAAAATGATTTAGTTTGAGGCCATTGTGAGCTGTAGAAAAAATATTAGGGGATTAAAGTGTATTAGTAACAATTTTTAGACCAGTATTTAAAATACACTTATATCATGATTCATTCTGTAAGAAAGCATTTCACATAAAATTTTTTTCTTCACTTTCTTCCCTTCTCTGCGAAAACTTGCTTTTTTTTTTCCACAGCCATGTGGGGAAGCATGGGTCATAAATTAGATCTGTTTCTGGAAGAATTTTTCTGTCTTGAGTGTAAGGGAGCTGGAGAAACCCTTTTGTCCTCACCTCAGACAGTATTAAGCATATTTAGATCTTCAGACTTGGTTCTAGAACAAATTCATAAAACTCTCTAATGAGTATATTTTCATAAGTAACAGGTTACGAGGTGTAGTTAAATTGCAGCTAAGAATGCTTGTCTGATATTAACCTGTCGTTTACTTACTGGTTATAAATAACTTGTTCGGTAGCCTAAAGAGAAAGGACTATTAGCATTTGTTGCTGAGTATAAGCAGTTTCTGTAGTAGTATTTTAGGCAGTGAGAAACTGTTATGAAGTTAATCCAGTCATCTTTATTTAGCTCAAACAGGTGCAGCTGCCTGCTAGAAGCATTTTTCAGTGAATAAGTTGCTACATCAACATGCCTTTTAATTCCTCCCAGAAAGAGCTTTGTCTCTTACTGCAGTGTCATGTTGGTGATTCATAGTCAGATGGTACTTTTCAGTGGAACCTGCAGATCCTTTTCCTATTAATACCACTTCCATATGTTGTCTTTCTCATTTTGTATTTTTTTGCCTTTTCTTGTGCTAGAGAGAATTAAAAAGTGGTATCTCTTAATTCCTTGTTGATATCAGACCATGTTGTTCATTAGTTTTTTCGTTTTTCCTAATCTTTTAGGCAAGTTTTCCTGTGAACAAATGGAGTTAGGTTTATCTGTCCTTGACAAATTCATAGTCACATTATATATATAACTTAGAAGAATTCTGTATTTCTAAGCAGTAGTTTTGAAAATAATTTAGCTATTATGGTTTAGAGCAAACTAAAATTATTCTGCAGTGATAATCTGGATAATGGTACATGGAAAAGGGAAAGCAAGCACAATATGATACTCTGGTATTGGCTTCTCTGAGGTAGGTTGGCAATTTGTTTTAAATAGTTTTCTATTTTCTCTACTTTGATCTTAAATCATAGATGTCAGCAATCAGCTTGCTCATCTGCAAATTTAGGCAAAGCACACAACTAAATTAATGTTGGGTATATTTTTCACATGATTCATATATTCATTACATGCGCATTTAGTTTGTTCTACAAGTGAGTTAATCAGATGCTTTGGAAACAATTAGAGCAGGGTGACAAAGAAATAAAATATACTACGTAGAGGGAAAAGTCTGCATTTTGATGTCTGAGTGTGTCGACTCCATCCTGGCATACAAACTTTAAGCTTTATCTTTTCAAACAGAGAATTAAGGGTTTGACATTTGTGAGGCTATAATATTAACTAATGATGCTGAAAGATCATAATTTTTGTATTTTTTGTTCATGTGCATGTATTTCTGAGTGTGGCCATTCCAGTAGTGTGCTCGTGTGAGGGTTCCTGTTTTTCTTGCTAATTGAAAGCAGTGCTTTCTGCACTTTCTTTCCCTCTTGGGTAATTCTTACAAAATTAACTCTGGAAAATAGAAACAAACGCAGACAGTAAGAAAAGTGTTGCCTGACAGGGTCTTTGCTTGACTAATCACAGTTTTGATTTTACAAACTTTTCTCAAATTTGTTTTCTCTGGAACATTGGCAACAGTTCTCTTAGGGGGATTACAAACCTGTGTACAAAAGGGTAAATGCATGGAGAATGAGTTTCCCAATTCTCTTCCATCCTTGCTCAGGCTGTACCCATCCCTAATTTTAATGTCTGTCTGTGCTACAACTGCCACTTAGCACCAGGCCAAAATTCACATGGTTGTCACGCAAGGGCCATAAGCTACAATATAACGTGTAGTAGTCGGTAGATAACGTGTTTCTTTGTTGTCTTGCAACCAAGCGTATTTTTATCTTCTGAGAGGTGTTCTATGGTGAGGTTGTGGTATCCTAAGTCCTGGAAGTAGAAGAGAGGTGTTCTCAAATGGTTATCTGCTTGTCTGGCAGCTTTATTACTTGATTGCAATGAAGTTTTACTTTGTCCAGGCTCCTGGGCACCTTAACATCCTCTAACTCGTCTGTTTTTTCTCATGCTGGTTTTTCAGAACCAGCATTGCTCCTGGTCAATGAAAACTTTCAGGACCTAGATGCAATATCATTTGAGGCTTAAACATTTTTAAATTTTTTGTAGTGGCAGCAGCATGGACCTGTCAGCCTAGTTGCTGTTCCCTGTGCAAGCTGTGTGATGCATTTGCAAAGGGTCATGTGCTGTTTTGGGCAAGCTTGTTCTTGACCACCTCCTTTGTGTGTGGTTTACAGTATTCATCTCTTCACAAACCTCCCACCACTATAGATACCACTGGCAACTAACTCGCTAATGTCAAAACTGTTAACTACTTAATTTCTGGAACAGACATGGTTTCTAAATGGCATTACCAAAACCTGTTCTTGAATTATATGGACTCCTGCAGGCATATTGCAAAGTTCAGTATTAATTTTAACGCCTTCTACCACATGAAGTACCTCACAGAAGAAAGACCCTAGAGTTACTCTTCTCTTTTACTGAAGACCAGTTCAGCATTACAGATCTCTGGTGCACGTAGCGCAAACAGTTGTTATTCAGAGTTCTGGTTTAGTCTCAGTTTTCTAATGGAAGGTGACCTTCTCTCTTTATAGGTATGTGCCATGGAACTACCACGAACCCCAGCTGGGCGTGTATGATTTTTCTGGTGACAAAGATCTGGAGTATTTCTTGCAGCTTGCTAACGACACTGGTTTGCTGGTTATCCTGCGAGCTGGACCTTACATCTGTGCAGAATGGGACATGGTACAGCCTTTTGTAACAGTTATCTCATTTCTAGGGTAAATCTAATGCAAATGTTTCTGTCTTAAAGTAGACAAACATACTTGGTGTATGCTTGGACAAGACTCCTGGTTTAGTGTATTAAAATCCATGCATCTGAAGTGACTTATTACAATACAAGCTTACTTTGTATTTGTATTTCATTGGGAATAATTACTTGTAGAAAATCAGTCTTCAGGTCTCAGTATATGGTTTGATAAAAGGCTGAATTCTTACATTTCCTAGAAATGGTTGCTGAAGTGATTCCCTTTCTTTTCCCAGGGAGGTCTTCCTGCATGGCTGTTGGAGAAGAAATCTATTGTTCTCAGATCTTCTGATTCAGGTAGAGGCATCAAAAAGGACTAGCAAAAATACACTTCAGCAAGGTGATTTGCTGTTTGAGGCCATTACTAGATAATTCATATTTCAGCTTAAGTTATTTTGTGAGTAAAATCTTCAGTAGTTTTAATAACAAGTGGGCATTCAAGAAGTATATAGAACAAACAAAGTAGGGTGGAAAGTTTCCGAGGTATTGGCAAGTTTCATGAAAACTGGTGGCAAGAGGGAAATCACTGTCACCACTGAGGAAAAAACAGGTGAGCTCTCAGCTTTGAGTTTTTTGATTTTGCAGTGGCCATCTGGCTACTCATTGTTGCAGTCCTTTCTGGCTGGTCAGTGTGCATGTAATTCCAGAACTAGTTACAGCATTCTTATGTGCTACCTTGTCATGGACCAGACATGGAGGGATGAGATGAGACAGGAGATTAATATGGTTATTGGAGTCTGTATTAGGGGACAAAGATACATGTCTGACTTCAGTTCTGCTCGTTGTGGGATAAATTATCTATTTGGGATAAATTATCTATTAAAAAATAGTAAATATAGCAATATTCAAATTTGTTTTCCTGTTGAAATGTATTAGGACAACCTGTGTGAGACATATTGAAGTCTCTCTGGCGATTTTCAAAGTTCGTTGGTATTTAAATGTTTTATTATTTAGTAAACTGTACTGGAAGCTGACATTTATGAACAAGTGTAAGAGCACATTGGTTCATTAAATGCTGTTCTGTTATACTCTACGTACTTAGTACACTAGGTAAAATCTACCCGTATGTACCTTAAAACAAAACCTAGAAAAAAAGCAGAAAAGTTGTGAAACATTTATACTTTATGTATCACAGATTACCTGGCAGCAGTAGAGAAATGGATGGGTGTCCTTTTGCCAAAGATGCGGCCTCACCTCTATCACAATGGAGGTCCAGTCATCATGGTGCAGGTAACTTCCTGAAAATCAAATGAACCCAAGCAGCATGATGCTTACATTGCTCTTGCAGATGCTCCGTTGATGGTGGGTAGTAATGTCACAGGTGTTCCTTAATGGTTTCAGGTAGCTGAAAGATTCTCACAAAATCTGTTATCCTAAAGAACACTGTTCCCAGAATTCAGAGAGCGCTCGTCTGCACCATCAAAGTTGTTTCCCACAACTATAGAAAGCAATAGAGGAAACTTGTGGAGCTTTTTAGAGCTGAGTTTCATACCAGTTCTCACATAAAGTCAAAATACATTACAATTACCTGGAACCCTCTGACATGAAAAAAGGGAATAAGGATACCAGAAGATAGAAGCAAAAGCAGTATGGAGTAAGCCTAAAACTTGTGACAAAAACGGCCTCAAAATTTAGGTTTTTTAGTTCTTAGCACCTAACTTAAGCTGTAAATGTTTCAGGACACAATATTGTGTGTTCATGATGAGTAGCTTGTCTCTTAAAGTCCTTCTAAGTGTGCAGTACTCTTAGTATTTGACCATAACAAGAGCTTTGTTTTCGTTTTGTTTTTTTTTTTCTTAAACTCCCTGGTTGGCACAGGATTGGATAGGAGACCCTTCTTATAATATGTCCAAGAACATTGTTCTTGAATAATGCATTATGACAATTAGCAAAACCAGTGGGCAAAATTATTCCTTGGCAGAAATAATATGCTTATAACAGGATTTTCATAAATAACCTTCAGGTGTGCATGGCACTGTATCTGGAGCTTGAAAGTCCCTCTCCTTAAGAAAAGGGCAAGATGCATACCTCTCAGTAGTAGCAGGGTTGTCCTCCTCCCCTCAGTCTTTTGGGTCTGTTGCAGGCCTTTGCTCTTCATGTGAGCCCTTTGTAGGTGTCTCTGTTCTGGAAGTCCAGTTTTGCTGCAATTTTTATCATGTCACAACCTGTTCTATGGTTTTATTGTTCTGCCTGAGAGGTGGATCATAGCTCTCAATTTTTCATAAAGACTGTTTTGATCACTTGCCAGGGTAGAGATTTTTATGTGGAGGGTGATTTTGTAGGAAAATTACTTATCTCCACACAATGATTGCTCCACTGTAAGATACAGGTGAGAGGAATGAGTGCCTAGAAGTGTGTCTTCTCTTACTCTTCAGGTCTGAATTTAAAATGAAATTTTTAGTATTGCTGTCAAAGGAAGGGGGCAGTTGAATTTGGACTTTCCATCTTTCTTATTAGATGCAGACTGAAATTGGCTGCTGCTTTACTGATTTGCTTTTGTTGTGCAGGTAGAGAATGAGTATGGAAGCTACTTTGCTTGCGACTATGACTATCTGCGTTCCCTTCTGAAGCTCTTTCGCCAGCATCTTGGGGATGAGGTGGTGCTGTTCACAACTGATGGTGCAAGCCAGTTTTACTTGAGATGTGGAGCTCTTCAGGGTCTTTACGCAACAGTGGACTTTGCTCCAGGTTGGAGACTGCAGTTTGTTACCAAAAAATTCTGTTGTGTATGCATTTGTGGCAGGACAAACTGACTTGACTGCTTGACAAACCTGATGGCTTTGTTTAAATGGGGTAGTAGAATCATAGAATGTCTCAAGTTGGAAGAGACTCATAAGAATTATCGAGTCCAAATCCATGGCACTTATGTATATTTGATGTAGTCTTAAATGTACAAGAATCACCCACAAGTACCCAGTTAGAGAGTCATAATCAATTTCTTGCATCATGAAATCATGAATAAACAATTTACACTGCTCAAAGGGCATATCTCCAAACAATTAGCAGTAATAGTTGGCATTGATTCCACTGGGGTTTTTAAATTTTTTTTTTTTGCTGAGGTTTTTTTGTTGTTGGATTTGTTTGGTGTTTTTAAGGTCCTCTGTCTGTCCCAGAATCCAACCTTCATAGTTCATTTCTTTTTAAGGCAGTGGTTACTGGAAAAAAAATTAGTGCTGAAGTTCATCATTAGAAATGTGCACACTGCTACAGTTTGCTCTGATATAGGCCTGAAGAATGGCTAAGCAACCGCAGTGTGTTCAGAAAATGCCCTTTTGATAGAAGAGAGTTAATGACGTAGATGTTCATATACTGCACGGACTTAGCAAAATAGGCTTAAGGCACAAGAAACTCCAAAACAGGTCTTTCCATATTTTTTTTATGTCTGGCCTCTCTTGTACATTATTCTCTCCACATTCAAAGATGTGTGCTTAGCAGGAATCTGTTTTCTTACATGTAAATTGAAATTGTGAACTCTGTCATGTGTCTCATTTATGACATGGTGAGCTACTCACGGAAGTCGTTATTTCTAGTCCCTATGGCTTGAGCCACTAGGACTGATTGGTAGTGAAAGTCCTTTTTAGAGATTGCCTGGCAACTGTTCTTCCCCGTAGTCTTGGTACCGCAACCCTAGGCCTAAACTTTCCAATGACCAAGTAGCAATTCTAACACATCTCAGACTTTTTGGTGCCAGGATGTCATTCCTGAGAAGATCTGGTCAGAAGATGTGTCTCAAAAGCAAAGACATACATGATTGCATTCATACATGTATGTATATTTTTAAATAAGTTCTAGATACTGAAATCAAAGGTATTGATTCCTGTGTTTTCTGAAGTAACTTTATTTTTTGGATTTTTGCTAGGTGTTGGAAAGAAGGTAAGACAGCTATTTCAATAAAATGAAGGACTGAAAAAGTCATGGATGTAGCAACTCAATTTTACTTCTTTTTGCTTATAGGTGGCAATGTCACAGCAGCATTCTTAGCTCAAAGGAGCAGTGAGCCTACAGGCCCTTTGGTACGTCTTTTCACTTAAATTTCTTGTACCATTCCTTATCCTGTAGTGGTTAATAAGAGAGTTGACAACAGTGTGTTGGGCAGTTTTAGGGATGTGTTTACGAAGACATAATTTCCAAGTCAGTTAGAAAAAGTGAACAGAGGAGCTTCTGTGTGTATTTGTCAAATCCATATTAACTGTTATTCTGCAAATACTATTTTAGTCTCAAAAGGTATTGATTTTGTTTTAGTATTTTTCCTTGCCAAGATAAATGTTTACAAAGCAGCGGAAACAGTAAGTATGATTAGACGAGTTAGTGAGGTATGTGTGTGGGTGGAAGTTAAAAGCAAAATTAAAAGGGCAGGTTAGAAGTTGCTTCCTGTTTTCAGCTACCCTGGAGGTTTTACACAAGCTATAATGGGATGTGAGATCACTGGTCGCCATTTTGACAAAGGGAGAAGGCCCATTGAGGGTACAGGATTATCTCTGCTTTGAAAATGTTCAGGATGCAGTTTGAGCATTTGAAAGACTTATTTTCCATTACATCTAGCCTACATATGCTATTCTGAAGAGTTTGTATTGGCTCCATCATTCGAATGCTGAGCATCTGGAATACGTTCGTTTTGACAGGTTCCAAGGAAATCCATGCTCTTTGGTACTTAAGCAATTATTTTCAAAGCGTCCTTATAAAATTATTGAAACAATCCTTTAATTTCTTTGACCAGTTATCTGCTGAAAATGACTGACCTAGTGTATACATTGCTGTATTTATAGTAGTCTAAAAACGGCTCAAATGAGTCAAGGTGCCTTTTTTCCTTCCCCGGTTACAGTTAGTAAGCTTAAATCACATTGTATTCTGTTCTTGTTCCCTCTTTGTATTTTCCCTTCCTCTTTTTCCATTCCTCCTTTCAGGTTAATTCTGAGTTTTATACTGGATGGTTGGATCACTGGGGGCACCGTCATTCTGTTGTGCCCGCACAAACTGTAGCTAAAACACTTAATGAAATCCTGGCACGTGGTGCTAACGTTAACCTGTAAGTGTGTGTTCAGTAGAGGTTAATTTTGGGGGTATTTTTTTTTTCCCAATTCAGCAATACCTGATTTAAGCAGACGGCTTTTTTCCTTTTTAGGTACATGTTTATAGGTGGGACTAACTTTGCCTATTGGAATGGTAAGAAATTATTTAAACAATACTAATAATGTAGGAGAGCTGTTTATGAATTAGGTAGTAATGTATTCTGTGAAAGAATAAGCTTTGCCTGCTTTCACATGGCAAAAGATGACTGCGCTAGCTGTTCTTTGTGTATTGCCAGCGTGTTGTACTAAACCCACATGCTGTTTATCTTTGCAAAGGCTGCTTCTGCTTCACTCAGTCCTGTGAAATGGTTGAAATGTGGATAATTTTTTTTCTCTTCAAAATATTTCTGAAGACTGTATAACAGAGCAGTGTGAGGTCAGAAGGATGTTGTCCTCCATCAGGAATAGTTTCTCTATGCCAAATCCCAAGGTCTACATTGAATCTAAAAACATAGCAGAGTCTGTCTGTGATTTGAAAGAATTCTAAAAGTTGATACTTTGAAAGAATTCTGAAAGCTGATACTACCCAACTCTTTCACTGTTTCCATTGCTTTTTTTCTTTTTCCCCCCCTCCCTTAGGTGCTAATATGCCCTATATGCCACAGCCCACTAGTTATGACTATGATGCTCCACTGAGTGAAGCGGGGGATCTCACAGAAAAATATTTTGCCTTGAGGGAAGTCATTGGTATGGTGAGTGTCTCTAGGACATGTTTAGCATGGGTCTTTGAAACATCCCTGGTGTACTGCAAACTGTCTTGCTCTTATGTTGGTATAAGTTGCTTCTTCTGAATTTACTATTTTCTGCAGGTAGGGGAAGTGAAGTAGAACAAGGCGATTAGGCCAACCTGACTGGTTGTTGTTACAAAAGGGGAAAGATCTGGCACACCTCTGGCTATCCTTTCTGTCCCGATGGCTCCCTCCTTCCTGTCAGAGTTGGGGATACAGGTGCAGGTCTGGCAACGAAGTGATTCAGCTCTGCTTTTTTGCTGCATTTGTTTTCTTTTCAACTCAAGGTTAGTCAGCTGAATTGTCTGGCTCAATGAGATGAGAGTCAGTGCTGGCACAAGGGGAGCAGAGGGAGGCAGGAAGGGTTTGTCTGGGAGTAGAGATGGAGGAGCAGTGAACAGAGGTTTTCCCTTGCAGTGTCGATCAGCCATTCAGTCTGCTCAGGCTCATCACTCAATGGCAGACTGATGCGCACTACAACTTCAGAGGGCTGGAGCACATCTGCTGTGAAGACAGGCTGAGAGACTGGGGGTTGTTCAGCCTGGAGAAGAGAAGGCTCCAGGGAAACCTTATAGTGGCCTTCCAGTACCTGAAGGGGGCCCACAGGAAAGATGAGGGAGTGTAATGATAGGATGAGGGGTAACGGTTTTAAACTGAAAGAGGGGAAATTTAGATTAGATGTTAGGAAGAAGTTCTTTACTGTGAGGGTGATGAGACACTGGAACAGTGAGACTCTTGCCCAGCGAAGTTGTGGGTGCCCCTTCCCTGGAAGTGTTCAGGTTGGATGGGGCTTTGAGCAACCTCGTCTAGTGGAAGGCGTCCCTGCCCATGGCAGGGGGTTTGGAACTAGATGATCTTTAAGGTCCCTTCCAGCCCAAACCATTCTTTGGTTCTATGACTCGTGCTTTGGCTGTCTATATCCCAAGCTCCATGTTATGGTTTTGGGCCTCTGTGAGAAGGAGTGCGCTTATCCAAATGAATATGTCTTGGTTTTGTGATGCCACAAACTGTAGCTAGTGAGCGGGACCAGCTTTGCCTTTGCTGTAAAAATGTACAGGAGTCCTACAAACTGGAGATTGAAGTGAAAGATAGAACGTGTATTTAGATTTTGAATAGCCTTGCATTGGAGGCCATTCAGGTAAGGCTTAAAAACAGATTCCATGGGAATCCCAAGACTTAGGCTTGTACTCTCTGTCCTGTTGCATGCTGGCAACATTCCTATTCACTAAAGACTTTTTTTTTTGATGGGAGTATATCTCCCAAAAGTGTATTACACTTAGGGTTGAGCACGCCTTTATCTCCGTACCTGTGGAAGGCCTGCTGTGGATCACTTTCTTAAATTTTTCCATTATCTCTAAGCTTTCCATTAATGGGATCATTTTGATGGCCTTTCAAGGGGAACTTCCTGTCTTGATACAGCTTTTCTCATAGGAGAAATTCCTGGGTTTGAGTTGTTTTCTTCAAGGCAAGATCCCTATCTGAAATGTAAGTAGTGTTCTAGTAAATGCGAGGACCTTGGTAAGATCTGAAGTGTTCAGTATAACCTAAGGTGTGTTGGGTCATGGTACAGCTTTTTTTGGTGTGGTTTGTTTATCTCTTACCTTCCATACCCATAGGATCTCAGTGAAGTTTTCCTGTCTCTGCTTTGGGTTCTAAACCCTGTAACAGTTTGTCTACTCAGTTGCAGTTTCAGGTGGAGCTGATGAAAGAAAATGAAGTTGCCTGTTAGTTACTTTGTTCAACATGTTGCAGTGCTACAAGGCTAACACATAATCTTCCTTTACTGTTTCCTTCATTTAATAAACGCAATAGGGAGGAAGGATTTCAGTCTACAGTTTCTTTCAATTGCTGACAGCATTTTCTAATTTTTACTATTTGGGCTGAAGTTTCCTGGTTTTGACTTCTCTTGTGTGAATATAGTTTTCTTTAAGCCTGAATACTGTGATTATTTTCAAATACAGAAAGGAAGAAATGAACTTGTTACTGGAAGTATAAATCAGGCTTTCATCAATCCAGAGTTGATATTTGACAGGAGGGCATTGGGAATTATACTGCTGTGGTCTCTTAAAAAAAAAAAAAAAAAGCCCACAACAAAAAAACTAACCAAAAAAAGCCCCATGTCTTGGTGCAGAGGTGAGCTTTTGAGCATGAGTTTTATGCTGGATATACTAGGTGTAAGCCCAGAAAATCATGCCTTGTGCTAAAACTTTCAAGCTGAAATCAAAGTAAAACCTCTTAAGAAAAACGCCCTTTTAGCCCCTCACCAAATTTATTTAAAAAAAGAACTAGGAGCTGCCAAAGTAAGCACTCAGAAGTCACCGAATGTGCAGATTAAGATAGCCTTCACAAGGGTGATCATTTGTGCATGTGTATTAAAATGTAGGCTTAGATTGCTTGATCATGTTGCTATCTCATCTGCAGAAGTGTTTTCTCTATAACGTGCACTATCTCAGTGCTATCAAGAGTGGACATGTCAGGAGACAAGTAATGGCTGGAAAGGGAGAAGGGGATGATGGCAAGGAGAAAAGAAGCTTGTAGTCTCAGAAAGGAGGAGGCTAGGGTATGGGGCAGAAAGGCACTGTCTGCGCTTGCCACTTCTCAAAGGTGTCCAAGAAAGTGGTGGACATCGTTCACCCCTTCTCTCTGCTGATCTTGGATGGTTCTTCCTAGAGATATAGGGTAAGAAGTAAACAGAAGTAGCCCGGCAGTCAGAGTGTTTCCTTGTCATGGTTTCCTGTGATTGGTTGGGCAGTTCTCTAGACAAGGACCAGAGAGAGGAGCTAATGATGGGACCTCAGGGCTTCATGGAGCTGTGGAGGACGCTGTGGTCTCAAGGCCTGCTTCTCAAAGAAACCAGCCCAGGCAGTAATGGAGTAGCAGGTGGTGGTGGAGTATAGTAACACTAAAAGGAAAGGCACAAGAAGCTAATAATTCCCATGTGTAAGTGCTGCTAAGGAAGGTTCACGTGGAGATACTGCCCTACAGACTTGAAAGGGTTAACTCGAGCCCCCATGGACTGGGGAGACGACTGCAGGAGGGTTGTAGAAGACAGTAGCGCAAGCTTTAGACACAGGAGGGCTGCAAGGGCCCTGTGGTTCTTTGGCAGCTCATTTGTTCACTATGCTTTTTACCTATTACCTCGAGTTGAATAGTTATTAAAAATTGTTTGCCATATGTGATCATCAGATGTGTTTTTTCTTAAAAAAACCCTTCAACTTAGACTAGATGTAGACTAGATGCAGCTGTAACCCTTTAGCACAGTGAGATTATCTACTTTTAACTAAAGTTCTGCTTTTGTAACTTGTGAAGTGAAAAGTGAGAATTCAGTTAAAGCATATTTGTATTTAAGTTTTTGTTTGTTTTTTTTCCTCCTCCCCTTTCTAGTATAAGCAGTTACCAGAAGGTCTTATCCCTCCGACAACACCTAAATTTGCATATGGGAAGGTTCGCTTGCAGAAGGTAAATTAACATCTGTAATACGCTGTGTATCTTTCTGTAATGCTCTATGTTTACTTTTTGCAAAAAATGTTTATGAATGTGTCACGACAGTCTCTAAATACCATAAAAAACAAAGAGGAAAACCTTGAAAGCAAACTTTCAGGAAGGAGGGAGCAGAGCTTGGGAGCTAGTAATCATGCCATGGTGGAAAATGAGAAAGTGTATGTTACCTGGATATAAAAGATAACTTTTACAATATGCAGTATGTGCCTGAAGTTTTACTGAACTGAAATTAATATATTATTAACACAAGAGAATCATAGATGTCTAAGGTAACTCACGTATGAGTAACGTAGCTGGGGGAATGCTAGTGTGAGAGCTATGCGCAGAGTGTTTTTGTAGCTGGTGATGCCTCTGAAGTAGAAGCAGCAGGTAGGATACGTATATCTTTTACATACTTCTAGGTGTTTAAGTTTTGGATGTGGGACATTTATCAATAAGACTTCCAGATTTATTGAAAAGTTTCTTAAAAGATTTGTGAAAATCTGTAGCTGATGAGAGAAATTAAGTTAGTTTCCTGACAAGGCAAAAAGCAGGCAGAACTTAGCATGCAGAACCCAGCATTGCTATGTCCTGTCTGACAACAGTGGTGTAACTGGTCAGCACATGAGTAGCTGGGGTTTTGTCCGTAGTACCACCGTTTTAGGACCACGTTTCTGTGAAATGTGATTGAGAACTAGGTGCCTGCAGTGAGCGTAGAGGATGGTTTAAGGGGAGATGGAAAAGACAACAGGTATGAACTTGGCTGCGTTCATTATGCTGGGCACATACAACTTTTTTTGGGGTGGAAGATTACTGCAGTTGGTGTACTGTGTACTGTAATTCATAATGCTTTGATTTTATACTTTGGAGCCACCTTTCCAATCAGCGATATATCTGATCTGTTACACACTGCAGCTGGAGTTCTGTAAAATTTGGTAGTGATAAGGCTTTGCAGGTGTTTTCGTGTAATGCCACTCAAGTGGTGGGCAGAAATACTTCTTGTATAAAAGTGATTCACCAGTGAAGTTGAAACAGATCTATATCATTTTCAAGAACCTTTGAGTATCTCCAGACCTTTTAAGGCAGGAGTTGCTATATGGTGTTTCACTGAACTGGCTTATATTTGGTACTGACTAATTATATATTGTTATCAGTACGCCCACCACTTCTTCTGCTATCATGGGTTGCTAGCATTCGGGAGCCTAGCAATCAGATTTTGACTCTATCTTTGCATGGTTCATGGCTCCCAGATAGGGCTGTTCAGTTTCACTAGAATGATGAACTTTATCTTTTACACCTTCAAGAAATGAATGCTGCACGGTGCCTATCCCAGACACTTGTCTTACAAAGGAGGTGTCAGACGACTAAACTTGCTCAAATATCACAGCTTTGACCGGGCCATCACACTGGGAGCCCAATTCCTGCACCTTCTCTCCTTCTACACTTCCTGCTTTTTTGGGGGGAGGTGTTTTACTCTCTACCCAGCAGTTTTAGGAATCCAGATGGCATGCCTAAACTGCCAGGTGTGAGGTTCCTGTCATTGCCCGTACATATACTGCCATCTGCACCGAAAGCCTCTAGAACTGTTTTCCGGGAAGAAGGCTACTTTTTGTTCTGTGAACCCACTGCTTAACTTCAGCAGCAGTTTATTCCTCTGCTTGGTTACCGTGCAACACAGGATGAGCCTCAAATCAAAGAGGCTTTGTACCATCCCAGACAAAGCCATCCCCTCAGCTCCATCATGCCTTCTAGCCCCTGCTGGGACCGGGTCCAGTGCACCTTGTTGTACGGAGAAACCTGAACGTATTTGGGTGAATAGCAGAGAGGGAATAGTCTACATGTAACCGGAGCAGGCTGTTCTCTATTTTTTTTTTTTTTTTTTCCACAAGGTGTTCTGTGACAATTCAGTCCTTAAGTACCTGATCAGCTGCTTGGGACCTATGCTTGAGGAAAAGAGAGCTTTGCCCTTAGCAGTGCTGCCTGTCGTATTCGATGGTGTTTTTGAGGTTTGCAAATAGGTTGCCCCAGATGAAAGTAACTGGGGAACCCAGGCTAGTTGGACAGGGAAAAGAAATAAAGAATAATAATAAAGAAAAACTCCCCTGCTGTTCACTGATCAGGCAGTTGTTCATTTTGAGGTATTGAATTATTTTAAAGAATTCTCCTGGGTGGGGGAAAAAATATAATTTCTTAAAAGATGCTGGGGATGCTGACATTGCTACAGAAGAGCAGAAAACAGGGAAACAGGCCATGAGGAAAAAATCCTATTTCATAGATACAAAAGAGAAGTGTTGAAGATGAGGAATGAGAGTGGGCAAAGGCAGAACGGCAATAGATAGACTCAAGAAACGTGAGCAAGATGACAGGGTTTAGGGGTTTAAGATCCAGAATGTGGGGAGCATCCTTTCCAGAGGGAAATGAATGAGTTCTAGTGCCTGCAGTGTCTCTCTGTGGCTGTGCAGGCTTGTGAGCGGGTGGTAGTTTCTGGTCACCACTTGGAGGGCCCTGAGGAGTGCTTGGTCACAAGGAAATGCCTGTCCCAGCACTGCAACCTGCAGACTCATAGGTTTTGGAGTTCTGTTCAGTTCTTAGGATGTGGAGAGCTCAAGCAACAGTAAATAGTAGGCAACGCTGATATGATTTGGGTGTAGAAAGGGGTTAAGCAAACAGGGTGCTGCCAGTAGTTGATATCATTCCTCTTGCACCTGTTTTGTTTCTTCCTTTTGGGTGTTTTTTTTTTTTTTTTCATGCTTGATCTTACAGTTTGGTTTTGAAGACCTTGCTCTGGAGGATAAAAAGTATTGCTGTTTTTTATTAGTAGTCATCTGTTGTTTTATGGGTTGAGTTGTTAAAAAATTCTTGATAGCATTTGTACTTTTTAAATTTACTGTTAAGTTTCTGTTGTCATACTGATGACAACAGTCAACAGGACTTCGACTAAGAAGCGGTCAACAGGAACTTGCAGCAAGAGTAGATCTTGTTTTGTTTGTTGTTTTTTTTGTACGCACCACTTAAGAGTGAAAAGCTGAACAAAAATAATCTACTGAAGTTGCAAAGAAATGAGCTTCTGCCAGCCCAGTCCATAAGTGATTCATACGTGGTCGACCTGTAGCCGGAGCTTAAAAAAAAAAGTCAAACAGGCACATGTACAAGCTGCTAATGCTCAGTTCAGCAAGGCACAAAGCAGCACTCACTGCTAGTTAGTAGCTCATTCAAGTGACCGGGTGCGTCTTAATACCGCTTACGCTTATTTCTAATTTCATTATCCACCTGGGGCCAAGACTATTAATGCTCATAGGATTGTTGTTTGGTTCTAAAATCAACTCTGTCAGTATCTGTACGAAGATACTCATCTCTTGCTTCATGGTTGTTGTACAAGACTCAGCAGTTTATGTTGCTTTAACATTACTGGCTCCCTTGGAGGAGCACAAGATAAGGAATGGAGCACTTACACAGTCCAGAGCATTTAGGGAATCTTACTCTATGGAAGCTGATTGTTATTTTAAGTACAGTGCTTAAACTGAAAACATAAGAGCAAACAGCTTTCATCAAATGTTTGACAGCCATCATTTGACTGACAGCCTTCTTTCCAGGGTGAACACACTTAAAAGTAGACTAGTGAGGGTGTCCTGGCCATGTCCCCTCCCAGCTTCTTGTGCACCCCCAGCCTACTTGCTGGTGAGGCAGAGAGGGAAGCAGAAAAGACCTTGATGTTGTCTAAGCGCTGCTCGGTCGTAAGAAAAACATCCCTGTGTTTTCAACGTTGTTTTCAGCACAAATCCAAGACATAGCCCCATAAAGCCACTATGAAGAAATTTAACTCTATCCCAGCTAAAACCAGTAGTATACTGAAGAAATCATTGCGTGTACGTAGATGATTCATGCTGACTTGTCACATACAGGATTTCACACAGTGATGTAAATTTTAATATATAATTTAATATTTCAGCACTACTGAATTTCATGTATGCTCTGCAAAAATACAATAATTCTGTTACCGAAGTAGCCTCAAAGGTTTGTATTGCTGTGGATGCTCTTACAATATACAGTTTTACATGATTTTTAAATGCTTTTATTTTTTTACCTTTTTTCACTCAAGCATTTGAAAGTAAATCTGCATTTGAGAAATATTTTGATTGTCTGATGTGTAATTACCACTGAATGGTGACATTACTTCTGGTGAAACAGACTGACGTCTTGCATGAAAAATATGAATGCAGTTGATTCTTGGAGCTTGTAAGACACTAGGCATGTTGTATGCATCATGACTAACACAAAATTGATAGTGGGCTTTGAGAGAGAATTGTAGATTAGTAGAAAACTCTGTGATCGCAAAAGGAAATTGCAGATGGCAACAAAAGGCAATTTAATTGTACACATCTAAGTCCATATCCATCAAGGTACTTATGCATGTGACTAGCCTAAATCTTGCTCCCAGTCTCCCTAAAATCAGTCTAGGTACTTATGTGTGACACTAAATTAGAGCCTTGGGGTTTCTAATATCATTTAAGACTAAATAAGGTAAATTCATCTTGGATAACTCTTGATGGAACCAAGTTGTATCCCTACTTAGCTCAGAGGATTCCAGAGTAACTCACTGGAAATCAGTGGCATTTTCCCTAGATTGATTTTTAAGTATAATTGAGCAAAATTTAGATAATATAGTTGTTTTGTATTAACTGACCAGAGTAGTTGTGTTTGTTTATAGAACTTTTGTGAGAAACTCATGGGTTAGTTCTCATTAAATAGTAAAGAGTCACTTTTTTTATGAACGGGTAACAAATTTAGAACATCTGGATTTTTAAAACATTGCTTCACGTGTAGCATGTTTCTTTTAGGGTTCATCAGTTCTCTGTACTGTATTATACTATTAATGTGTCTGTAAGGATGATGTAAGGGCTTAAGTTTTCTTTGCTTTCTGGACAGATACAGCTAGCTGGCTAGGTGACTCGGTATGCAAGCTGTTACATTTGGATTGAAATTTACTCACTTTCATATATCTGCTTTTTCTATGCTGCAGGTGGGCACTGTGGTGGAGGTTCTTGACACGCTGTCACATGAGGGACCAGTGAAAAGCACTTACCCATTAACCTTTGTTCAGCTAAAGCAGGTGAGTATTCCTTCGGTAGTGCTTTGCAGTAATTTTGTAAATTTAATTTTACAACCCTCTGTGGTATCACTCTTATGTCCAGTGTCTTACACCTTATCTCAGCAAAAAAGTAATAGTATTATAAAGGTATCTAGGATTTTTG